>NC_081179.1:13752996-13882996 GCF_012432095.1 Onychostoma macrolepis | reverse complement strand
GCTGTACACTCACTACTTTACATTGTAGCAAAGTGTCATTTCTTCAGTGTTGTCACATGAAAAGATAGATAATAAAATATTTACAAAAACGTGAGGGGTGTACTATATACACACACACACACACACACACACACACGTATATGTATATATAGTTAAATATAAATATTTTTTTCTTTCAGTTTTTCTTTGAGGTTATTAATTGATTGGACTGCCAAAAGTTAAGACATTTTTAAATAACATTGAATTAAAAATGCAAAATAACCACATTTATTTCTAAAACTGGAACTGGAAGACACTCACATGCATCATGATGAAGTCATTTGACAGCAGTGTAGCATATTTTGGTTTCAAATGCTATATTTAAAGAACAGTAGCAGCTACAGTGTAAACTACATGCTATTTTGTAAATAGTGTTCACTCTCTTTTCCCTCTCTAATTTATACCCTTTTGGATGAATCAGAATATAGGCTATATCCATTTTAAGTACCAGTAAAATTGAAAACCCTTTTATTTGAGCTCAAGGGACTGCTGGTTTCATTTCTCACAACACCACTTCACTTGTAATTTCACACGACATATGACAATAGGCAAAGAGCCCCCTCTCCGCGCTCCGATTCTCTTGTTTTTCTCTGTTTCTCTTCCGCATCAGCTGTTATTTCCACCAACCAAACAGTGACAGTGCAAAATCATGCTTTGGTCTCACTTGAGGCTGTGGCACTGTCAGATCACGTCCGTCACTTTGATGAGCGGACGACAGAATGCATCACAAAAGGGCCTGTCCTTCCGTAGGGCAGTAGGAGCCCTGTATTGTACAATTAGACTTTCATATTCGTTCCTCGTATCTTCTACATCCAGCCAAATGCAATTGTCGCGTCCCACTGGTAGCGCGCGCCTACTGCTTAGCAAAACCCTATTAGTATCTGTCAGCCATCAACCACTGATATATAATCATTTTAGACAGTTAGCTGTTTGTGAGGTGCATCGAAGGAAGACGAACAGACATTTGTGTGACTGTAACAGAGGACGCAAGTTATTTTGATGGAGATAATTTATTTCCTGTACATGTTTCTAAGGCTCTTTCACGTGTCTCATGGCTTTGTTTTCCAATGCAATGAACTCTGTGGATTGTAGGTCAACTGTTGTATCTCTAAGCTTAAAGTTCAGCTTTAAACTTTGACTCTGTTTGCACTGACCTTTTCTTAAACCGCATTCTGTGTAATTTGTGCAAGAATTGCATGTGGTTTAAGCACGGAGTAATGAAGATTACTACCAAAATAGCCTTTTTAGGACCAATATCATACTGATAATTATATTTTTATATTTAAACATCCAACATTGAGTTTATAGAGCCCATTTTGTGTGTATGTCTTGTGTGTGTGTATAATGTTTTTTATTTTTCAACATTAAAGATAAGCATTATTATTACTAAAATGTAATTATTCCAATATTATTCCAATTCTAAGTAAACAATATTTTGCTTTTTTTTAATTTATTTTTTTTATTGTAGATTACTACATTATATATGACCCTGGACCACAAAATTAGTCATAATTAGCATGGGTATATTTGTAGCAATAGCCAACAATACATTGTATGGGTCAAAATGATGGCTATTTATGCCAAAAATCATTAGGATATTAAGTAAAGATCATGTTCCATCAAGATATTTTGTAAATGTCCTACCATAAATATATCTAAACTTAATTTTTGATTGGTAATATGCATTGCTAAGAACTTCATTTAAAGGTGATTTTCCAAATATTTAGATTTTTCTGTAAACTCAGATTCCAGATTTTCAAATAGTTGTATCTCGGCCAAATATTGTCAGATCCTAACAAGCCATACATCAATGGAAAGCTTATTAATGTATAAATCTCAATTTCAAGAAATTGACCCTTATGACTGGTTTTGTTGACCAGGGTCATACATGTAAATTACACATATGTATATTATATGTATATTGTATGCATTTTTTTGACCAATATTATACTGATATTGAAATTTTTATATATAAACATCCGACATTGAGTATATAGAACACACTGAAATGAGTAATTGTTCCCTTTTTTTTATTAAACAGTGGTTTACTGAACAAACTGCTCTTTCTTTAAATTAAATTATAATTAAAATTTTCCTAGAGATTAAAATCTGCCTCAGCATCTGCTCTAAACTATAGGGAGCCCTTTTATATTACTATGAGGTTACAATTAACAACAGAGCCTAAACTTAAATTTAATTACTATTTATTTTTAAATATAATAATCAACACTCAACTTAAAAAATTGTATGCAAACATGTAAATTGCACATAATATAGTTTTTAAATTAACTTCTAAAATTATAAAAGCTGTAGACACTGACGACTTGCCTGAGGTAAATGAAATGCTACGTGACATTTTGTTTACAAGCTGTTTTATTGACATCTTTCCGCAGTTGAAACACTGATCGATTGATTACATGAGATGTTTGTTCATGTTTATTTTGTGTTAAAACTAGTAGTAAAGAGGAAGGGATGATCGCGCTCTGCTGAGGTGTTTATACAGCGATCTGTCACGCCACATCAAAGAGTGCCAAAACGGTATTTATTGTTCGAATTTCCTGAAAAAAATGGACATAATTTGAAAGATGAGACTCTTTGTTTGTTACACATGCATACTGAACCAAAAGACCCAAAATATTTCAGTACGAATAGTACATGTACCGTTACAACTCTAATATATATAGTTTTATTTTTGTCACAATAATAGCTACATTATCATTATACACTTCAAAAATTAAAAGTATGAAACATTTCTTTCTTTCTTTGCTTGTTTCTTTATTTCTAGATGTAATGGTGTGCATATCAACAGTTGTAAGCTACTTCACTTGTGCTGTTTGATGCTTTTCTTTAGTTAGTTGTAGGGTTGTTGCGGGACTCCTCCTGATAAACAATACATGAATGTCTCACTTTGAAAAATGGTTTGGCATTATGTATTCAGTTTTTACTTGAATGAATCTTTAAACAAATCATCACAGCTCATATAAAGTGAACGTTTTGACTGTAGTGCCTAAAAAGTGTTGACACTTTCAGAGTGTCTGTTCTTCAGGGGAGAGTTATACAGCAGTGCAGAGAGTCATTATGCATGCTGCAGGTGTTCACCGCCGGACTGTCAGGGGGACAAAATACGGGGCTGTAGATCCCACTGAGAGACACTTGAGACTGAAAATTGACATCTCCAGGACACAGAGACAAACCTGTTGTATAATCAGCAATGGGAGGGAAATGGACAATCTCAAGCTGCATTTTGAACTTATTTTTATTACAGTCAAATTTTAATTGGTGAGCTGGAGATGATATTGGGATCACTGTTACACCTGAAGGCACAGTTTCATGTGCTTGCACACACAGTTCATTGTGCAGACAGCTGTAAACGTATTCGCACCAGACCAGCGACTGAAGCGGTGAGGTGTGCTCTATCCAACCGTGTGCCTCCGATTTTTCCCTGCCTCTTCAAAGCTTCATAATATGAACAAGCAGGACGTCTGACTCATCCATTCCTGAATCATTGCCTCCATTTTTACTGTCTGAATAGTTTTAAATCATCTTTTAACCATCAGCTGGCCTCATTAAGACTGCGCTCGCACGTCAAAGGCGGATTTAAAGATGAGTGTGGTGAATGTCAAACGATCAATATTTTCATCCGAAACTGAAATGGTAGATTGCCGATCTGCTTAGATTTTCACAAAATCTTTTGTTTGAGGTTGTTCTTCGCTTAATAAACCAAACCACACAACAGTAGCACTCTTTTGGATACACGGCTCCAGATCATTGATTTGATTTCTCGAAAACAGTGTTTTGATGCGATAATTAGCCTGAGCTGCAGATTGTTGAGATGTTCACGGAGAAAAGGAAGTATTTGTATGTTTTTTTTCTAGTAAAGAAGACTGGAGTGTGGGTGAACCGGCTAGGGTAACAACATATGGCCTGTAGTTAAATTAAATGTCCCGTTCTTAGTTAAAATGTATTATCATAAGTTTAATAAAAATTAATGTGTATATTACAAACATAAAAATGTATGATCTTATTAAATATATATATTACTTCGAATATTTATGTATTTATTGAATTTATTCACAGTAATACACTTTTACATTTTATTTAAAAATAAATTAATTGCATGAACAGACTATGAGAAGAATATTCCATTTAAATATATAATTTGTGAAAATGTCATTTATTTAATTATTTATTTATATGTAGTTAAATGTGTTTAACGGCATATTAAGAGGTATTTCAAACTATTTAATTAATGTTTTATTTGTTCATTTTGAAAGTTAGTTATTAATCCACATTTAAAACAGTTTGTTTAATTCAGGTTTAAAAAGTTAAATAATAACAATAAAACACATTTTTATTGAAATTGACAAAATAATAGACATTTGTTCAATATTTAACTTATTTGACGTATTAAAAGTTATTCACTATTATTAAAAAAAAAAATTACATAAATATTTAACTGTATATTAGACATATTACAAACTATAATGGAATATAATATAGATCAATATATATATATATATATATATATATATATTTATTTATTATTAACATTTTAATTAAACCCTATCCAGCTCATGAGGAACATCTATAACAGTATGTGAGAGATCTTGTGTTGGTATGTCATATTGATTATTTTGTTCGTTCCTGGGTTTATTGAATGTGCTCTACTAAAAAATGGATGACGGAGCATCACAAGCCTTCTCTGAGTCTGCCGGTTGTTTCCTCAGATAGGCTTTGATGTGCTCATAGACTCCAGCTGTTTGATTGACAGTCTTGTTCGCGCTTATAATCCTGGAAGAGCAATTGTAGCAATCGGAGTATCATTACTGCATGATGTCCTTTGATTTTTGAGGGAGTTGACCAGTCAAATAACTCATTATTCTTCGCTGTACACATTGGAAAATGAAGACAGAAGACAGTGCGCTGAACTATGAAAAAAACACTGAACTAGAAAATAAAACATGTTGGAAATGTACCATTAACCTGTTTATTAACAGTATTTTGTAGTATTGGTTTTTATGAAGCAACTTGCAATGCAATTGTTTGATAAATGATGTCTGACAATCCAGATTTACTGAGTTAGGCAGTTTATGACTATACTTTTGGGTTGGGTTTAATAAGGAGTGCTACTTAAAATCATGTAGGAATTAATCCATTGAATAATTCAAACAAAAATGAAAATAAATAAATCACCAGAGATTACTAGACATTGCGAACTGATTTGTTTTTATTTAACCACATTTTAAAATATGAATTAAGCAGTTGTAAAATCTATAAATAAAACATAGAAATTGATCAATTTACATTTATGCATTTAGCAGACACTTTTATCCAAAGCGACTGACAGTGCATTCAGGCTATACATTTTATTTTATTTTTTTAATAAGTATGTGTGTTCCCTGGGAATTGAACCCATGACCTTTTGCGCTGCTAAAGCAATGCTCTACCACAGAGCCACAGGAACAATTTAATAAATCAAACAGAAATGTAAGAAAATAATCTCTAAATAAAATTAATAGACATGTAAAGATGTTTGATTTTAACATTGTTAATATTAAAAATAAAATAATAAATGTATAAGTAATTTCTAATTTTACCAATAAATAAAGCATGAATTATGTAAATTCATTTGTCATTTTTCATAAATATTCTGTTTTTTTTATTGTTATATTTAACCACATTTTAAAGCATGAATTTAACTGTTTGTTAAATTAACAAATAAAACACAAATTAAATTGTTTGAAATATATATAATATGTAAATAAATATGTATGTAAATGTAAAGAGAATCTTTAAAATATTGAATAAACCATTTTTAGTAAATAGAGCATGATGTATTGAATAAGGCAGGCGAAATCTTTTAATATTTTTAAATCTTGCCTTAAAACTCATTTCTTTAGGGTAGCTTTTACTTGAATTTTTATATTAATTTTATATGATTCATATTTTTAAGTGTTCTGAATGCATGTTTCTTTGCTTATTTTATAATTTCTATATGGTGTATTTTGATGTTTTATTTGTTTATGTAAAGAACTTTGAGAACTAATGTTTAAAGGCGCTATAGAAAATGAAGATTATTATTATTTTTATATAAATGTCTATTAGTTTGTAAATTTTAATAAAACATTTTTGTTACATCAAACTACATTTTAAATAGACTTAAATTAATGAAACTATTCAAACAAAAATGTGAATAAATAAATAACTTTTCACAAATTAATAGAATTGGCCTGTATGTAATTTAAATTAAACAGTTAATTAAATGTCTATTAATAAACCATTTTAAAATAAAACATTAATTAAATAGTTTGAGATGTGTAATTAAAAGATTAATTTATATTTTATTGCTATATTTACTACATTTCAAAATGATAAGTCAGGCAGTTTCAAATATGTCTATAAATCTGCCTATTTATTTACCTTTATGTTTGAATTATTAAATGGATGACTTATTTCTTTGTTACGTTAAAGTGGCATTTCTAGTCTTCCTCATATGCATTCGGTTCTATGTTGAATAATCATCATTTGAGTGTCAATGTAATTCCTTTCATCATGTAAATCAAATTCCATGTTGCCCAGGTTTGTAATAATTCTTAAAGGAAACTCCAGAAAGACATTTGATATTTTACAGCTATTTTGAAAATAATATAGAAGCCCAGAAATCAGTCAGTATAGAGTCAGTTGAAATGCCTGCTGCTGTAGCTACACTAAACAGGTTTATCGGAAACCCTCCCACTGTTCCTCTGGAGTTTGTTGGATTTTCTTTTGAAAAAAAACAAAACAAAAAAAACCCTGTTTGCCCACTTTGAGATCTCCCCCAGTTTGCAGAGATTCCAGCTTCCGGCGAAAGTCGATTACATAACATCCGTGCTGTTTACAGATGACTCACGGTAGAGACACTGAGAGCGTTTGGAGCTGCCGGCACTGCTTCACTTCATACATACACGGGAAATCAGGGCAATAAAGCGTCCCATTATGATGATGCGACATCCTAATATCGAGAAGGAATGGCATCGGAGTCTAAGCAAGCGCTCTTCAAGGCAAACCTGCAGCGCTTGGGTTGGAGAGAGCTTGTCAGGGCCGAAGCGGCTATATGGCTGTGCTGGGTGACAGAATGAAAGTCTTAAATGGCCTTTCAGTCCAGCAGGGGCTCCGTCTCTCTCCCGACGTCACCCTGATGTATGAGTTTCCTCATCCTCCGTGGCAGCCAGGCAGTGCACCCAGTTAGTGATGGGACTCTGTGATACAGCCAATAGTCACTGGTGCTCGATCTGGTCAACCGAGGCATAAATCAAAATGAAGGCACTGAGGTTTGGGATTATTTACGCCTTTTCGAACGTATATGAGATGGAGACTATACATTCTTGTTTTGCACGAGAGGTGAATAAAAGGTGAAATGAAATAGGTTTTGAGGAATCTGAGGGTTTTTTTGTGTGTTCTAGTTTGTGGTTTGTCAGCTTTCACACAATATGGTGGTGTAGGTTGATACTCACAAATACAAACCATTGTGATAATTCCCAGTAAAAATGTCAGTTGATTAAATTCCAAATTATTTGCATTATTATGTGACAATAATTCATCAAATAAATCACAATTAACTATTAATTGTATTTATTTATAGAATATGCAAAATTATTTACATTTTACAACAGTAATATTGTGAAATATTATTACGATTTTTGTGAGATTTCCATTTTAATGTATTTTAAAATGTACAAATTTTTTTTTCCTGTGATGCAAAGCTGAATTTTCAGCATCATTACTTCAGTGTCACATTGTTACGGGGCGAACAAGACGTGAGACGTGTGGATCCATTTGCGAGGCTTTTATTCAGAGAGGTGGTCATAAAGCAGGCACGGTTCAGACAATGGCAAACAGGTACAACACAGACAAAGAGTAATCCAAGGACAAGCGTGGGTCTTCGATCGGCGAACAGAATCCAGAGAGCTTGACAAAAGGGGTAATCCGTAAACAAAAACAATAGTCCAGACAGGGGCAAACAGAGTCCAAACGGCAAGAAGATTGGGCAATCCGAAATACACAGGCAAGGATCTTCACACAGGAAAACAGGCAAGGCAAGACTAGACTAAACTAGGAGCTAAGAACTATGAACTAGACCGGGAACTGGCTCCGTAAAGTAGCTATCGCTAGAAGAGTGATGTTCCTGTGATGAATGTGATGTCTTCTGTGTTCTTGTGGCTCAGTGGTAGAGCATTGTGTTAACAGCGCAAAAGGTTGTGGTTTCAATTCCCAGGGAACACATATACTGATTAAAAAAAATAATAATAATTTATAGTCTGAATGCACTGTAAGCTTTGGATAAAAGTGTCTGCTAAATGCATAAATGCAAATGAGTGATAAATGCTAAACAATACTTGGCAGTGAGAAAGGGGAAGTCCATGGCTGCATCGCTACCTTTATGAGGCAATGACTTTGCAGGCAGCGTTTTTGCACGAAGGCACCTCACGAAACTGATTTCGGACAGGCTTCTGAGGCAGCGTAACGGTTTAATGATCTACAACAAAATAGAACGAAATTTGGTGATAACTAAACAAATATTTAATTACTGTAATACTAATTTCTTGCTAGAAATATAGAAATATACATTTACACACAAACTAACCACCAAACGCAACTTTCAGACGCCATCTTTATTTCTTAGCTCAACCGTCACGGAATGGAATGCACAGGATTGTGGGATATCAAAGGCAGCGAAGGATACATCTATGCTGCCTTCAGAAATCGATCAGATGAAGGTATATCTATGTGAAATCAGACACTGAGCACCCTCATATAGCCAAAATGGCATGATCATAACACCCCGCGAATATTCGACTGTGAGTCGAATCAGGCTCCTCTTATCGAAGCATTGAATCGTCGGTTATTCGGGGTCACCCCTAATATTTTATATATTTTAATTAAATATTGTGTAATATTATCAATGTCTTTACTGCCACTTTTGACCAATAAATGCATCCCTAAATATAGTTTATATATTAAGCTTTTCATTGAATTTTCATTATAGTTTTTATTATATAATTATATTTATATAATAAAAATATAATTGAAATGCAATGGAAATAGGGATGGGCATTTCTGATCATATTCGAGTACTCGATTAATCGGGGGTGGAGCTTAAGCAAGGGGCGGGGCGTGTGCGTCATAGCGACAATTAAAATATTTTAATTAAAGCCCTGTTAAAAACGTTGTTGATAAAACTATGACAGGATTCAGAAAATAATTTAATTAACACAGATTATTAAAAATCACCATCAATAGTGGTTAATACAGTAAACATTTAAAAGAAATAACAGCTGAAGCTGAAGCGCTTTTTCTACATGACACATTGTATATAAAATTAATCACATAGCCTAGATACACAATATGTAAATGTTATATGACAAATTGTATTTATCTACACAAAATGCATGTGAGCATGAACTGCGTGCCAACCAGAAAGTAGTGGATGCGCTTCTCCCATTACAGGGCGCTTTAAAACAACGGCAACTGAAGCCCCGCAAAAAAAACAGAAGTTATTTTACAGTATTATCCCCATCAATATGTGTGTCTTATTTGTATAAATATTTTGGATCAGTTTTTAAAAAGTTAACCTACCTTTTTCTATGTTTTATAAAACAAATAAAACACACGTTACTCTGCTTTTCAGTTATTTTATTCAACTGTTATTTTTAACAAAACAATATTTTACTTCAGCAGCATCACAACAGCTGTGGATCAAAAAAGTTTTTTTGTAAAAGGTTCGCAAAAATAAAGTTTAATACTTTAATACAACTTCACTAAACGACTGTTAAGTAGCCCATAGCATAACGAAAATTAGAAGCCAGCATAATTTGGCTGCGTAAACTTAAAATAAAAATAGCCTGAATATTTTTGCCACAGCTATAAAACTTAAAGATTAGGTAACATAACATTTCTTTCAAAATGATCAGTCGGTAAAGGTAAATAAAATAAAGCCGGCTTAATTTAACTATGCTGCTTAAAACTTAAAACAAAAACAGCCTGAATATTTTACCATGCATGGCTAATAAAACTTAACATAAGGACTACATATTTTTATTCAAAAAGATCAGTCGGTCTACGTGCTCAGATGAAAGCCGAGTGCGGAGTCTATTTACAATTAGACCGGCGGTCTTTCAGGTAGTTGGCAATGTTCACAGCTGTGTGTCTTTCCTCGAAACCTCACGTCTCTAATACTGCGCTGTGAATTTTCCATTAATTTATGTAATGACAGGTTAGCGTCATATACGATTCAGTGGTTAGCGAGGTCCACGAGTCGTTATAGCCACCCGCGCTGGCTTCGACAGACTGTCTTTTAGTGAACAAGCGCATTTTTCGTATAGAGCATCAATCCTTGCAGTGACCGTTTTGCGCGATGGGACAGTATAGTGGGGCTCAACGTAATTCATTAAACGTTTAAAACCTTCACCTTCAACAAAACTAATAGGCAGCAAGTCTTCTGCTGTCATTTCTGCTAGCTGTGTCATCTTCTCTGCCCTGCCTGTGTCGCATTTCTGTCTGATGGTGAAATCTCTTATGCTCGTCTGACTGCTGGTAGTGGCATCGGCATTATCTGCTTTTTTGTGTTTATGTGCAAGATGGTAACGCATCGACCTCGTTGTGGAGTTGTAGACGAGTGTGGCGCTGCACATCTTACACTTGACAGTTTTTTTCGTCAAGTTTTTCAAAGTGTTGCCAGACATCGCTGCGCGCTTTAGAAGCCATATTTGCTCTGTGCTCCGGTCTTGTCTCTAGACCGCAACTTCTCGCAGTCATAACCAATCAAATATCAGACTACCGCCCAAATACCAGCATAACCAATCAGAAAGAATGAAAGTAGTTTAATAAAAAAAAAAAAAAGCATTTTTAGAGCCAATCGATCATCCTTTTCATGCTCGATCGTCGCTGATGCGTTTGAGTAATCGATTAATCAAGTACTCGTGCACGTCCCTAAATGGAAATATTATATTGAAAATATATAATTTTATTATGTAACTAGTATATTACTATATATACACACACACGCAAACACACACACACACACACACACATATATATATATATATATATATATATATATATATATATATTATACAATTACAGTATATATGCACCAACCTTCTTACATTTGAACACTTTCTTTTAAAATCTTATTTTGAAAGTCTTTTTATGTAATTGATCTTCTTGCGATCTTGAGACAAAAATACAGATTTTATATAGACATATATTTTTGCAGTGTCGCACTAGCAGCATGAAATGCTTGAAAGCATGACAGTGTTAGTCACAGTTAGTAGCTCGCTGCCACGTCTGACCCTCTGTTTTAAAGCCCTGGGTTGAACTGATTCTCTGACTCAAAAATATTCCTAAAGCGCTCTCTGTTTACTGCCACCCTTCAAGCACTTCTCTCACAGGTCAGCACACGGACATGAGAAGATCAGTTATACAAGACTGCCATGATGGATGTGAAAGCCAATAGAAAGGGGATTTAACTCTGATTTGTTGGATCACCAATTTGTGACCTGGTGGTTGGGCTGAGTAAATGTATTGATTTTCAGATTAATTATTTTAATTTGATCCAGTTGAATTGCACCTCAAAATAACAGTTACTACAGTGACCATTAATCACAATGTTTTTTAATATAATATTAATAATAAATGGCATTGTTTTTTTATTTGATTAGTATTATTATTGTAAATACTAACACTAGTACTACTGTGAATAATAATAATAATAATAATAATTGTTATTAGTTGTTAGAGTAGTTTTATTGATAATAAAAAATAATTTAAATATTTTTTTCAATTGAAAACACTTTGAAAAAGATCTTATATTCATTTACTTTTGAATTAATTAATTAAAAAAAAAAATTAGATTAGCAGTACCAGTAGTAACTATGGTTTTGGATGAATTTTTTTTTTTTTTAAAGGTCAGCTTTATTTTAGTATCATTGAGACACTATGATAGTTTTTATTTTTACATTTTGCATTTTCATCTCAATTTTAGTTAAAATTTTAGTAATCTTGTTGTTTAGTAATTTTGGTTTTGACATTTTTAATAGTTTTCATTTTTAATATGTCTAGTTTTCATTCATTTTTATTTCAGTTTTAGTTATTTTAGTACATCGTTAAACTACATTAAAATGAGAAATGTTTTAGCTCAATGTTTAGAAAAATTTTAAAGATTTAAAAAAAAATTTTTTTTATTATTATTATTTAAAAATATATATATTTTATTTTATTTACAGTAACAAATGATTAATTAATTTTATTATGGTTTTAATTTTAGTTTCCATTTTAGTTAACTATAATAACACTGGTTAGGATCCCATTGTGGTGTTGATTTCTGCTGAACAGTCTAAATATATAGACATTTGATCAGCTTTTGAATTCATTTTAGATAAAACTGAATTGATATCAATTGATATCAACACTTTATGAGTCAGAATCTAAATGAATATGGAAATCAGTTTGGATACCCAGTGCTTCTCTTAGTGCCAAGTTATAATGCCTTTGGTTGCTACTTCATTTGGAGTTTTTCAGTCACAA
The DNA here is from genome assembly GCF_012432095.1 of Onychostoma macrolepis. Lineage (NCBI taxonomy): Eukaryota > Metazoa > Chordata > Actinopteri > Cypriniformes > Cyprinidae > Onychostoma > Onychostoma macrolepis. The sequence continues at coordinate 13,870,393 of NC_081179.1, read as the reverse complement.
GTTTCCTCCTCCACGTGAAGGTTCACCTTATTTGCCTTGGTTTCTAAAGGCATTTGATGGCATTCAATCCATTACAGTTCACCTACGATGTGATGAATCACAGGTTTAATCACTCAGAAGCAGCATTTCAATGTATAGCCATGATTGAAGGGCCGTTTCCTGCATCGTGTTCAAAAGCGCAGTGCCTCGTGTTTGCTGCTAAATCCCCTGGGTTGTCCCCTATAGGCTCATTCACTCCAGTGCACCCGTATCTCACATATGCCTTCACCTCTACTCACCCTGAGAGCTGTTTACGTCCATTCAGACATTAGCGATTCAGCGCACAGAGCGGCACCGGGCTTCAAGGTTGGACTGACCGCAGATTAGAGGGAACACGACCCCCCCGTCACGAGTGTCAGAGAGGCTGCAGGCCATTACAGGCAAATTTCAGGCCTTCAGCCCGGCACTCATCAACGCCTCAAGCGCTTCCACAGATGCAACAGAAGGGCAGGGCCTCGGTGTCAGCCTTCATCCAGCTTCAACCTGCACAGAGTCATTTGTGCTGACTGGAAATACATTTCAATGCTTGATTCTTACATTAGTTTACCTGTGTCGCCTTCTTTGACTTCTCTGCTGTTTGGTGGGGCAGTGTTTTTTTGTCTTTTGATGTTTGGTCTGTTGTTCATTCAGAGTAGCTACTAACAGTTTTATTTGCAAGGATGTTATACTTTAGTCTTGTCCCGAACTCAACTCAATCTTTCTGTCAGGCTGCTCTATAGATGTATATTAATGACAAAAGTCTCTGGTATAAAATGAAATAAATTACACTAAATTGCACTAAATTGTTGCATTTTAGTGGTGCAGTTTATAATGTTTGTGTATTTACACAGTGAATATCTCAATGTAAAAAAAACAAAAATCATACTGCATTTTGTCATTAAAAATTCAGTGATTAGTAATAACTTTTCAAAATTCAGTTCCAAAATATTCAGGAATTTTGAAATAACTGTTAATAATTAAATAACATATTAAAGCATACAACATATTAAATTGTTATATTAAATAAATGTTTAGTTAAAACAATGGCTACAACAATAGCAATAATAATATTATAATATAATGGATAATAATAATTGGTATTAATTACTAATTAATACTAATGAATAATTAGTATTAATAATGAATAAATATATAATTATGATGTATAATATAATAAAATTATTAGCAATAATTAATAATGTATTTATATTAAATGAATTTAAATGTATATTTAATAAATGATTAGTTGAACCTATATAAATATAATAATATAAACTTAATAATATTATAAAGATTATAATGATTAATGACAGTCCATGATTGTGATTAACGCGATTAAATTTTTTAATTGATTGACAGCACTAATATATCTATCTATCTATCTACACACACACACACACACACACGCATATATATATATATATATATATATACAGTGAGGAAAATAAGTATTTGAACACCCTGCTATTTTGCAAGTTCTCCCACTTAGAAATCATGGAGGGTCTGAAATTGTCATCGAGGTGCATGTCCACTGTGAGAGACATAATCTAAAAAAAAATCCAGAAATCACAATGTATGATTTTTAACTATTTATTTGTATGATACAGCTGCAAATAAGTATTTGAACACCTGTCTATCAGCTAGAATTCTGACCCTCAAAGACCTGTTAGTCTGCCTTTAAAATGTCCACCTCCACTCCATTTATTATCCTAAATTAGATGCACCTGTTTGAGGTCGTTAGCTGCATAAAGACACCTGTCCACCCCATACAATCAGTAAGAATCCAACTACTAACATGGCCAAGACCAAAGAGCTGTCCAAAGACACTAGAGACAAAATTGTACACCTCCACAAGGCTGGAAAGGGCTACGGGAAATTGCCAAGCAGCTTGGTGAAAAAGGTCCACTGTTGGAGCAATCATTAGAAAATGGAAGAAGCTAAACATGACTGTCAATCTCCCTCGGACTGGGGCTCCATGCAAGATCTCACCTCGTGGGGTCTCAATGATCCTAAGAAAGGTGAGAAATCAGCCCAGAACTACACGGGAGGAGCTGGTCAATGACCTGAAAAGAGCTGGGACCACCGCTTCCAAGGTTACTGTTGGTAATACACTAAGACGCCATGGTTTGAAATCATGCATGGCACGGAAGGTTCCCCTGCTTAAACCAGCACATGTCCAGGCCCGACTTAAGTTTGCCAATGACCATTTGGATGATCCAGAGGAGTCATGGGAGAAAGTCATGTGGTCAGATGAGACCAAAATAGAACTTTTGGTCATAATTCCACTAAACGTGTTTGGAGGAAGAAGAATGATGAGTACCATCCCAAGAACACCATCCCTACTGTGAAGCATGGGGTGGTAGCATCATGCTTTGGGGTGTTTTTCTGCACATGGGACAGGGCGACTGCACTGTATTAAGGAGAGGATGACCGGGGCCATGTATTGCGAGATTTTGGGGAACAACCTCCTTCCCTCAGTTAGAGCATTGAAGATGGGTCGAGGCTGGGTCTTCCAACATGACAATGACCAAGCACACAGCCAGGATAACCAAGGAGTGGCTCTGTAAGAAGCATATCAAGGTTCTGGCGTGGCCTAGCCAGTCTCCAGACCTAAACCCAATAGAGAATCTTTGAGGAGCTCAAACTCCGTGTTTCTCAGCGACAGGCCAGAAACCTGACTGATCTAGAGAAGATCTGTGTGGAGGAGGGCCAAAATCCCTCCTGCAGTGTGTGCAAACCTGGTGAAAAACTACAGGAAACGTTTGACCTCTGTAATTGCAAACAAAGGCTACTGTACCAAATATTAACATTGATTTTCTCAGGTGTTCAAATACTTATTTGCAGCTGTATCATACAAATAAATAGTTAAAAATCATACATTGTGATTTCTGGATTTTTTTTTAGATTATGTCTCTCACAGTGGACATGCACCTACGATGACAATTTCAGACCCTCCATGATTTCTAAGTGGGAGAACTTGCAAAATAGCAGGGTGTTCAAATACTTATTTTCCTCACTGTATATACATGCATGCATGCATACATACATACATACATACATACATACATTTTATTATAGTTATTTTAAAAATTTCATATAAATACTTTTAACTACTACTAATATAAATCAATTTATTATTAATATACATTATTAATATTATTATATATGTTACTTTACTTCATCATTTTTAATAATTGCATACCAAAGTCAAGACAAATGCCATTTATTACCTCAATGTTTAAATATGCGATACATTGAGGTAATAAATAGCATTTATCTTGATTTTGGTATGCAATTATTAAAGAAGGATACAGTAAAGCAACATGAAAATCACCTCAGTGGTACTTGGGGAGATGTAGAACAAGAATCTGGTGGAGTTTGCAGAAAACAATTTGATTTTATCTTTTTATGAATTTTTAAAAGGTCTGTATAGCAATGTTAATATCATTTGTCATGACTCTGGTATGCAATTATTAAACAATCATACAGTAAAACAACATGACAATCACCACAGTGATACTTGGGGAGATGTAGAACAAGAATCTGGTGGAGTTTGCGGAAAATAATCAGATTTTATATTTTTTTATGAATTTTTAAAATATGCGATACAGTGAGGTAATAAAGATCATTTGTCTTGACTTTGGTATGCTATTATTAAAAAATTATACAGTAAAAAAAAACACATGAAAATCACCTCAGTGGTACTTGGGGAGATTTAGAACAAGAATCTGGTGGAGTTTGCAGAAAATAATCAGATTTTATATTTTTATGAATTTTTAAAATATGCGATACAGTGAGGTAATAAAGATCATTTGTCTTGACTTTGGTATGCAATTATTAAAAAATTATACAGTAAAAAACAACAACATGAAAATCACCTCAGTGATACTTGGGGAGATGCAGAACAAGAATCTGGTGGAGTTTACAGAAAACAATTTGATTTGATCTTTTTATGAATTTTTTAAATATGTCTATACAGCAATGTAAATAGCCTTTGTCTTGACTTTTATTTGCAATTATTAAAAAAATGACAGTAAAACAACATGAAATTCACCACAGTGATACTTGGGGAGATGCAGAACAGGAATCTGGTGGAGTTTGCAGAAAACAATTTGATTTTATATTAATTTTTAAAATACATTTAAAATACAATACCATTAAACAAGAAGTGCCTAGAAGGTGTTTTTTAATCAGCCTATTATTATTGATTAATTGACTGTGGTTTCAGTTTGATAAGCGATCCGACCCACTCTTAAAAAAAAAAAAAAGATTTGCAAAGGTTTCGAAGCTTCATGGCTATCACTACCATGCAACGCCATGTAGACGTGGGAAAAAAAAAATCACAGATTTTCTCAGATGGCGTGGCTGCAGTCAAAAAAACGCAACCCATGACTCTGTAATTTTTCCCGCCACTGTATTTTCAAAATAGCCCACTTGTGCCGTTACCCTGGCAACACTGGTTCTCTGTACCCTCATCACACAATGATAGATAACCTTCCGCGCTGTGATGACGGGAAGAAGTTGGGGTCAAACCTTATCAAACGATTAATTTGGGTTAAAAAAATATTAACGTGTTAAAATTTTTTGATTAATCGCATGCGTTAACGTTGACACCCCTAAAATGTATTTATATATATATATATATATATATATATATATACATAACAAATAATTGTTGTATTATAATTATAGAAATATTATACAAATAATTATAAATTAAGAATAAATAATTTTTATATAATGTGCTTACTTCAATCTGTTAGTGTACGTTCTTCAAGGAAAAAGCAACGTTTTTTTCCCCCTGTTTATTTTCTGTTAATGTATTAAAAGCTATTGCCACCTAGAAACACTCCTTGTCTCTAGAGAATTAACTATAGTTCATTTTTTCTGTTAATTGCGAAAATATATTTGAGAAAGAGCGTTTGGTTTAGGTTTATTTTGCTGCATCACAGATCAGTCTTCTTTGTGAATATGGTTTCTGCACGCTGTTGTTTATATGAGGCTTGTCTGCGTCTGTCTGGAGCATCAGTTGTCAGGGCTTTGTTTAGCAGGTGGGAATGTCACTCGCAATCCAAGTGATCCAAAGAGATGCTGCTGACGACTTTAAAGCAGAGGATTCCTGAGGAGATGAATGGAGACAGCGAGAGAGGCTAAGAATGAGCTGCTGTGGCTCAGAACTATGAAGTAAAGCCAGAGCAGAGGTGCCTTTTGTATCCTTGCGGTTGATTTGCTTTGACAGGGAATTGAAACAGGACGGCGGAGCCTCTGCAAGTGTGAAACAGTCGCACCTGAAAGATTGTTTCACATGGGAAGGTGAAACTGATATAAGGAGGTAATCAAGCAGAGAAATGAAAACAGGTAAAGCTGGACGCAATTTTCTCTCATCATTTCTCATAATCACATCAGCCATAATCGCATGAGATTGAGCAGAGAGAGAAACTAAGCCAGTTTCTGTTCCCTGTTATAATCAGATTTACCCCATGGATGTATTTAATCAGGGCTCTTCAGGTAGTCATCTGAACAGATGCATTAGCCGAGACAGATCAGCGCCCACCTCAGGCTGATTATGTCATTTTTCTTTGGTATATTTTGTAATCTAAAAGCTCTTTGAGGTGAAGTGTATAATTTCTTTTCCACTAGCAGCACCCAAAAAAAAAAAAAAAAGATTACTCTTTTCAGACAGGTTTCTTAAACACAGGTTTCTTATTTATTTTTTTGTTTGTTTTCCTTTTGCTCCACTTTTTGAGCAATAACGCCTACTTAAAGTTGTCTTATTAAGTAGGAGTTATTGGGCATATTACCTGGTAGGGATGTAACGATATCAAAATCTCACAATACGATAATATTGTGATATGAAGTCTACGATATGATATTTATTGCGATATTTAAAAAGAAAAAAAGACAAATGAAATGAAGAAATGGAAAAAAAAATATCTTTTTTTTACATTTTAAAGTTAAATTATTCTAATTCACTTTCAGAGTTCAAAACTGAGAGCTTCAAACTATGTTCATAACTAAGACACTTATGACAGTAATAGCCATATATTGTAAAACATTTGCAATGTAAAATAAATAAATGAATATTTCATAGGTATATTATTTTTGCTTCATACTACAGTAGGGAAATTACAATACTTCTTTCCTAATTTCTACACTTGAAAGAGATATTGTGAAATTTGGACTGCAGTAATGTTACCCTTTTAAACCGCTAGCTGTCAGCAATTCATACTGCACTTTTTGATGCTTTTATTTTGACAGACACAAATTTTCTCACTGTTTTGGAGCACACTGCTTATAGATAACCTTAAGACTAACATATTGAAATTAACACCCAAAAAAACTTTTATTTTGTTTTTACTGGGACTTTAAATCTTGCCATTAAATACGTAATGTTTGCATAATCTTTTCTGAATGTTGTAAATTGATAAGCTTTAATTAAATCACAAGATTTGTTCTCCAAAAGAAAGAGATCCCACTCCAAATACTTAAGGAGAAAACTGTAAAGTATTTCCATCTGATTATTAACAAATAAATATTCATGATGCATATGAATATCAGCAAAGCTTCCGTGTAATTTCCTCTGTGTCATGTTTAGCCCTTTGTCAGCATACAGATGCAGCCATTTGCGTATTTGAATTGCCTCCGTCAGCGCATTATGTTTCCCTGGACATGTACTGTAGAAGTGTGTTGTCAGAACACTGAAATCACTCCTCCATAGAGGCCTTTACATCTCTGAGATAATCCACAGAAATCTGTAATGACACAGATGGATAAGTACATATGGGATGAATTTAGTAATGGTGGTGATTTAGGGCCAGTTTTACTAACAGCTTGTGCCAGCGCGAACCGTCTTTTGGCGTTAAAATAGTACTGTCAGGTTTTACTAAAGACGCACAGTGACAAATTAGCGCTGAAAAGGCGTGGACACAGTTATTTTAGCGCCTGACCTTACTGAATATGCATTTCTAGGAGTTTCTCTTTCAGAGAGTATTCAAATGAATCACGCAACGCGCTTTACTAACGTTTGCGCTCGTCACATTACTGGTATTTGCACCATTATTTAACGTCAAAACAACGCATGTCTTAAACTATTTTGCACTTGAAATGGCTGCAGTTTGTTTTTAGGAGGAGGCACCGCAGAGAGAGTGCATGGTAGAAGGGAGAGGATTTTTTGACATTGACAGTCGCACCTGAAAGGTTCATTGACATTACTAAATAGGCCCAGGAATAGTACCAGAAACCACTGTCGGTAAACACAATCCACCGCGCCATCTGCAGATGCCAACTAAAGCTCTATCATGCAAAAATTTGTGAACCATATGTGAACATGGTCCAGAAGCGCCGTCGTGTCCTGTGGGCCAAGGCTCATTTGAAATGGACTGTTTCAAAGTGGAAAAGTGTTCTATGGTCAGACGAGTCCAAATTTGACATTCTTGTTGGAAATCACGGATACCATGACCTTCCAGCGTGTCATCAGCGTTCAGTTCAAAAGTCAGCATCTCTGATGGTATGTGATAAGTGTATACGGTATGGGCAGCTTGCATGTTTTGGAAGGCACTATGAATGCTGAAAGGTATATAAAGGTTTTAGAGGAAGTCGCCTAATGGTTAGAGAGTCGGACTCGTAATCCAAAGGTTGCGAGTTCGAGTCTCAGGTCTGGCAGGAATTGTAGGTGGGGGAAGTGAATGTACAGCGCTCTCTCCACCTTCAATACCACGACTGAGGTGCCCTTGAGCAAGGCACCAAACCCCCAACTGCTCCCCGGGCGCCGCAGCATAAATGGCTGCACTTCACTTTCACTTTCACTTTCACTAGAGCAACATATGCTTCCTCCAGACGACGTGTATTTCAGGAAAGGCCTTGTGTATTTCAGCAGGACAATGCAAAACCACATACTGCAGCTATTACAACAGCATGGCTTCATAGTAGAAGAGTCCAGGTGCTGAATTGGCCTGCCTGCAGTCCAGATCTTTCACCTATAGAGAACATTTGGCGCATCATTAAACGGAAAATTCGTCAAAGATGACCACAAACTTTTCAGCAGCTGGAAACCTATATCAGGCAAGAATGGGACCAAATTTCAACACCAAAACTCCAGAAACTCATAACCTCAATGCCCAGACGTCTTCAAAATGTTTTGAAAAGAAGAGGAGATGCTACACCATGGTAAACATGCCCCCGTCCCAACTATTTTGAGACCTGTAGCAAGCATCAAATTTGAAATGAGCTCATTTTGTCCATAAAATTGTAAAATTTCTCTCTTTAAACATTTGTAACGTTATCTATGTTCTATTGTGAATAAAATATTGGCTCATGTGACTTGAAATTCTTCTAGTTTTCGTTTTATTCAAATTTAAAAAAAACGTCCCAACATTTCCGGAATTCAGATTGTATTTCTATTTATTAATTTTCTTGAAAAAATAGTTGTGCTTCTCTATGTAAACTTTTCCATCAGTGCTGAGGTGTTGTAAATGTTTCCAGGGTGTTGCTATGTGGTTACTAAGGTTGTTTTCAGTAAAGTGCTACAGTATGTGGCTGTTAGATGGTTACTTTTAATTATTATTTGTATTGCACTAATATTAACATGCTAGAATATTTGACAGTTCAAAGAAGGCCTGTTGCTTTGTACAGCTTATGCACAAAATATCATCTCGGCATTAGGCTGTCATCTCGGGGGAGCCACTGAATTTGTAAAAGGATTCACAGCTACTATATTTAGGCTCATCGCTGGTCAAATGATGTTCAGGTGAATATCCTTGAATATTTAAATGTTCTAGACCACAATGTACCATTGCTGTCTGCATATTACATAAGCTGTGTGATGCACTCATTTCTAATTCCCAGTCTCCCTCTCACTTAGTAAAAATATGAGTTTTGTCTTACTTTCATAATTCAGCAGTACCTTCACCTCTCAAAACAACACATATGGTCTGTCATTTTAGCCCTAAAATCAAAATGAACTTTTCTTGTTCAAAGACTTCACACTAGTCCAGAAATACACTCCAACCTTTGATTTCCAGATCCGAGGTAATGCATATCTGCCTTCTGAATCTGAAATGAGCTCCTTGACTTCATAGAGGAAAAGTGTTATTTAAGTGTGTCCTGAAAAACCAGATAGATATAGGCAAAAGCTTTTATCAGCACTGGCTTGAAAGCTTTCCATATTATATAAGCAAATATGTAGAAGCTAAAAATCTGTTGGGACTGATTTTTAAATTCTGTTTTAGTTGGAGACGTGGCCCAGCGGGTACAGCATGTGCTGCTAGTGCCGGTGTTAGTTCAAATCCGGCCAACCAGTTCCTGATCCTGAGTTTAGGTGTATCTTGTCTCCAAGCAGGTGTTCAGTGGGTTTAACTGGTTGGTCAGCTGGTCTGCCATCTTGACCAACTGAAAATGTGCCCGGAAACTCCTTATAGTGCTCAAAATAAATGCTATAGCTTATTTGCTGTTAAGTGTTTTATTTTGTTGAATGTGTCCATATTTATGACTGGGGATATTATGGAAATTATAATGAAAATTATGTCTGGGCATGTAGGAAATTTGTCTCAGACAGTTTGATTCATTGTGATAGAGTCAGTTTAGCAATGGTATGGCAATAACAGCCAGAATGATGTCTGACTGGACTATTGTTGTTCCATATGTGAATGATAATGCTTTATCCACAGACAGTTCAGCTCCTTTATGACTGATTGCATCTCTGCTGTTCTGTTATATTCATTGCTAGCGGCACACTGATAGTTTTCTTAAAGCGACAGTTCACCCAAAAATGAAAATTTGGTCATTAATTACTCACCCTCGTGTCGTTCCAGACCCATAAGACCTTTGGTTCGTCTTCGAAACACAATTGAAGATATTTTTGATGAAATCTGAGAGCTTTCTGACTCTCCATAGTCAGCAATGCATCTGACATGTTCAAGGCCCAGAAAGGTAGTAAGGACATTGTTAAAATAGTCCATGTGACATCAGTGGTTCAACAGAAGAGAAGAAATTGTTGAATAAAGTCGTTATTTTTGTTTTCTTCGCCCAAAAAGTATTCCCGTAGCGTCATAAAATTATTTAACGCTATCTTTACTACCTTTCTGGGCCTTGAACATGTCAGTTGCGTTGCTGTATATGCAGGGGCAGAAAGCTCTCGGATTTCATCAAAAATATCTTAATTTTTGTTCTGAGGATGAATGAAGGTCTTACAAGTTAGGAACGACATGAGGGTGAGTAATTAATGACAGAATTTCAAATACATTTTTATTTTTACTTCATAATATATTTGATTTTGAATGTTTCTGATTTTCTCATTGGCTCATTTCTCATTTCATATTCATTTTATATCTCCTTGGTTGCAAGCTGACTGCTATTATTGATTAAGATCATTAGCCTCATCCGATGACCCATTTGTTACATCTGTGCACGCTCTGTGAAGTCAAATCAAATCTCACTATTAATTACCCACCTGATTAATCTTAAATTGTCCTTTGAATTGCCAGAATTAATAAGAACGCTAAATTAAATAAAAGTACCCTAATTTATTTTTCACAGAATCTTGAATTGACTTTTTGTCAGCTTCATATTTTTATTGTTCACATGCTCAAGAATAAATGTCTGTTTCACCTGATTATTGGTCATGATGGAATGTCATAAAAGCAAACAGCAGGGATGAACTTTTTCTCTTGTTGGGAAGTTCACAAGCCAAAAGCTGGATGATTTTTTTTTTCCCCCAGACTAAAAGTTTTGAGAAATCAGAGACGATTTGGTTGAGAGCTCAAGGGACTGGATTATGATATCGTTGCTAAGTATGCGTCTTGCAAATCCCCAGTGCCTGATTTTTTAAGAATGTTTGATTACCCTCAGAAAACTCAGCCTCAGTTAATGCATTAATTATGCACCCAATTTACATAAACAGTCAATATGGAAATTGGAAATGACACTTTGCGAGTTTTCAGTTACTTTATTACTTAGTGTTTTTTTAATTGACTGTGTTTGTCCTTATTTGGTTTTAAATGCTGCTCCAGAAAATACCAGACCATTTTTATTTATTCATGTGATGCAAAGCTGCATTTTCAGCATCATTACTTCAGACCTCAGTATCACATGATCCTTCAGAAATCAATATGCTGATTTGGTGCTCAAGAAACATGTTTTTTATTAATGTTGAAAATGGTTGTGTTTATTAATAGTTTTGTGGAAGGTATTTAATAGAAAGTTCAAAAACCTGCATTTATTTGAAATGGAAATTTTTTGTAACATTACAAATGTCTTAACTGCCACTTTTTATAAATCGATTTCTGAATAAATCTATTAATTTTTCCCACAAAAAAAAGAAAATCGCATTCACTCTCTCTCTCTCTCTCTCTCTATATATATGTATGTGTGTGTGTGTGTGTGTGTGTCTGTTTGTTTTTTCCCTTAAACTGATTTATTTCTGTGAATAAAGTCCAGCTGTCCATTTCAGTGGATCTAATTCAAAATCTGATTCAAATTCAAAATCAAAAAGTATATATAAATCTAAAATATATATATAAATATTGCTGTTTATTACTGTGTATCTCTGAATAAATATATTTTATAATTGTGAAATATGCTTCAACTTTAATTACATTTTTATTGTATTTTATGTCTTGCAAAAAATGATAAAAATTTACTTGGCTAAATGTGACCCTTAAGTCGCTGGGGTATATTTGTAGCAATAGCCAAAAATACATTGGAAGGGTCAAAATTATCGATTTTTTTTTTTTTAATGCCAAAAATCATTAGGATATTAAGTAGAGATCATGTTCCATAAAGATATTTTGTAAATTTCGTACCGTAAATATATCAAAACTTCATTTTTGATTAGTAATATGCATTGCTAAGAACTTCATTTGGACAACTTTAAAGATGATTTTCTCTGTATTTTGATTTCTTTGCACCCTCAGATTCCAGATTTTCAAATAGTTATATCTCGGCCAAATATTGTCCGATCCTAACAAACCATACATCAATTGAAAGCTTATTTATTCAGCTTTCGGATGATGTATAAATCTCAGTTTTGAAAAATTGACACTTAAGACTGGTTTTGTGGTCCAGGGTCACAAATACCATGGTATGTTATTATCAGATTCACATGGCTTTTACCTTGTGAATCTATTGTATCATAACTTACTATGATACTTTGACAGTACATTTCTGTGAGGCTGTATTTTGCTTAGTCTTGTCTATAGCTTAAATATTCTGACACATGTTTTTTTTTTGTTTTGTTTTTTGTCTGCAGGCACAACGAGACAGCCCAAAGAGGGGGAGGTCCCAGGTGTGGACTACAACTTTGTGAGCGTGGAGCGGTTTATGGAATTAGAGAAAAGTGGGGCTTTGTTAGAAAGTGGAACATATGAAGGTAAGTGAAATATACTGTTAAACCATCCACATCTCAATAAATCATTACCTCTAAATAAAGCTTATAAAACACCTGTAATATCACTGCGGCTCTGGAATATGAATTTCCTTAAATTTGCTCAATGTTACCGCAAGAAGGAGGATGTATCTTTGACATTGAGCAGAGGTATTCAGAACTAGTGCAGTTTGGTCTCTTGAGAGCCGACACTGAGGTGTGTGGACTACTTTCAGACGCAGGTTTCTTTTCTCTTCATGAGGCGAGGAAGATCCTTCCCATGACTCTGTGAGGCACAGCATCATAACAACTTCAGTGACAGACAACTTAGTGACAGACATTGAGAATAACGGCAGAGAAAGACTAATTTTTTTTATGTTTCTTCATATATCAATGAAGAAAAGTTGTTTTATAGCTTCAAAAAATTACATTTAATGGGAATCATTTCAGTTATCAGGGAATATTAGAATGATTTCCCCTTATTTTTAGATTAACTTTGTAGTCATCTAATACTCACTTAAAGTTAATCTCAATAATTTAATAAAACCATTTAATGTAATCTTCATCAAGATCCAAAATGTATGTATGTGTGTATATATATATGTGTGTGTGTGTGTGTATGTATATATATATATATATATATATATATATAATTTTTATCATACTGTACATTATAATGTTGATATATTTGCCCAATTAAGTGCTCTCTAGAATGCGAATGAACCATCTGTCTCTGACTAATAGCTAGCATGAAATCATGGTTCACGTCAGCACAGTAAAAACAGATGTTTTTAATTTAACAGGATATTTAAATAGAAGTATATAGTTATATAGTTAGTATATAGTTACTGTATATTGGTTTTATAGATTTCATGTGGTTTTGACGAGGTGAAGTTAGTCCACTCCCAGTCTATAATTCTGGGTCACAGGGTGTAATTTAAATGAATCGATGAACTTCACCTCTTCTGTTTCCATCCCCATAGACCTGCAAATGAATTCATAAAGCCTATGCCGTTACCACACAGGAGCTCAGTTTTTAATCATTAAACAGATTTCCCTGGATACACATGATTTCTTTTCAATCTTGAATGAAACGATTTAGTTGCTGGTGAACGAGGGTGCCGTAACGGCAAACATCACACAGAAAAAAAATGACTCCAGCGAAATTATTGAAAAGTTACTTCAAGTCAGACTTCACCTTTTTGCATGTGAAGTAGCTGCGAAAGCAATTTTTCCTAGTTTAAATCCAAAAATGTGTTTTCTGTTGTTTCTAGATAACTTCTATGGCACGCCAAAGCCTCCTGCCGAACCCACGCCGATGCTGTTTAATGTGACGGACCAACTCTTGCCCGGTGCCCGACCTAGTGCAGAGGGAAAAAGGAAGAGGAATAAGTCCGTCAGCAACATGGAGAAGGACAGCATTGAGCCACCAGAAGAGGATGAGGAAGAGAGCCCCGTTGTCAATGGCAACGGCATCGCCATCACACCAGGTTACAACCTACTACTGTTAAACTGACCCGACAGTCAATTATGAATGTGGGCTTCACAGCCGCTTTGACTCATTTCTAATGAAAGATGTTTCAGACCAGAGTCTGATGCTTTATTTAAACTTTTCAGTTGTTACTTAACTCCAAGATGAGGTTTTGAATCATAGCTGATGAGGCTCTTTTTAGTAAGGCTGGTAAGGCTTTTTAGTAAGAGTTAATTTTGACAGTAGCTATGCTTCCATCCAAAGATGCGAATTTAACTTATGCGCAAAACTGGAATATCCCATAAAACATTTGCGAATAAAGCACCGTTTCCATCCAACGAGTCAAAGAGAACAAATTTCGTCACCTCCTGATAAACTGGCACTAAATATTACTAAGAAAAGTGGGAGAAGCCACTTAATATAATAATTTTCATATATGATAAATTACTTGCGCCTCAGAGTGAGTAGACAAAACAATAAATGCTGTCATTGCTTTGGCAGGCGGATGCCTGCTGTTTGGGAACACAGTCGTGTAAGACAATTATACAGAAATACTTTGACGACAGACGATGTTGTGCAACAAGATCGGTCTGCTCGTTAGTCAAGTTTTCCCATCCCATCGTGCAAAGTCACATGACTTTTTTGATGAGCATGGTAGAATTGATTAGGTAAACGTGTTTCCATTGTAGTTTATGCACATTTTTTCTTATCGGATAAAAAGTTTATCCTACTCAATTGTGCACATACGTTTTTTATGTGCATTTTTAGAATTTTTCCGCATCTTGGCATTTCCATCCAATATTCCTAAATGTGCATAAAAATAGGCGGATGGAAACATAGCTACTCTAAAGGTCATTGCACACTGAGTCCGGAATTTTCGTCCGAAATTTTCGCACATAAAAAAATAAATACAACCTCACAGCTGATCAGGTTCGATTTTCTGCGTTTTCGCATCCGTAGCATGCATTTTGATACGAAAGGATGACGAATACAAAAAAACGGAAAAACACACGCGAACATTTCAGACTCAGTGTGCAATGACCTTTAGTCATTACTTGTTTGTTTTATGTACTTGTATCTCTTTGTACCATCCTTTACGACACTATACTGTCAAATAAGTCTCTCAGTCAGAAGGTCATGCTCGACACTGATTTGTTTTGTTTTCCTCACAGAATCGAGTGAACATGAGGACAAGAGCACCGATGCGTCCGGAGACGTGCCCGTCCAGCCATGCCCACCCGAGACCCCCACCCTCACCTCCACAGATGCCCCTGAGGAGGAAGGAGATGCCCCCAAGTCCCCACAGGACTCGCAGGAGAATGACGAACTGGGCCCTTTGCCAGATAACTGGGAGATGGCCTACACTGAGAAAGGAGAAGTTTACTTCATAGAGTGAGTGAAGTGCACTTCAAAGCACACTTCATAATGAAAGAGTTTTTGAGCATATGGAGCACTACCTGTTGCAGTGTCCTCTTTTACAGATCGTTATGGATAGCTGAATTATTTATGTGTGCCGTATTGAGCTCATTCAGTTCAGTGCAGTTCAGTATACTGAATTTTGCATTTTGGAAATTATTTGCTGGAGTTCAGCACATGGTAGTGTTGGCAATGTACGGTAGCTAAAATTATAATTTGTTTTTTATTCTTTTGATGGTATTCAGTTTAAGTAATTGCCTCTGAAATTTATTGAAATTAATTTGTATTAATTAATGTAAAATTACTTAATATAAATAATTTGATTAATATATAAATATTAATTAATTGTAAATGTATATTTTCATACATTTTTCACCATTTCAGTCAAACAAGGCAATTTTATTTAAACTATTGGTAGCACTTTACACTAAGTTTTCATTTGTTAACATTAGTTAATTACATTAGTTAGCCTGAAGTACATAAAACATTTATTTATCTTACTTTATGTGAATTTGAACTTTACTAATGCATTTTCAAAATAAAAAATTGTTGTTCATATTATTTAATGCTTCTGAGCTCATATGAACTAACATTGAACAGTTTTATTTTTATTAACTAATGTTAAGAAAGATTAATTATACTAATGAATAACAAATATATTAATCATTGTTAGTTAATGTTAGTTCATACATTACATTAAGTAACGTTGGGACCTTATTGCAAAGTGTTACAAAAATTTTAATTCTAGAAGGAGGATATAACAAAAAAAATATTTTAATTTATATTTATATAAAAAATTAAGTATTACAATAACGTAATAAAAAGGCAGTGTTTATTTATTTATTACTAGCCAATTTGAATACATTTAATACTGCACATGTACTTTCATAAACATTTTAGTGCATTATTCTGCAATATTATTAGAACATTTGTTTTAATATTCTTGTATAAATAAATAATACGTGAATTTGTATTTAATTTTTTTAATTTAGTTTTAAATAAAAATATTATTCAGTATATATCGCTTGGTACCACTTTGATTAGGGATGAACTGACACATTGGATTTTGCTGAGCCAGGAATCATGATGATAAATGAGTCACTATAAAACTGAATCTGCCAGAGTAGCTGAGGGAAGAGTGTTCTTAAGAGCAAGAGAGAGATGTTCGTCTCCCTCCCATCTGTCCTTAATGAGAAACGAGGGACTTATTAAAAGTATTGATTGTCATTGTGTTAACTGGAAAA
Source organism: Onychostoma macrolepis (assembly GCF_012432095.1). Lineage (NCBI taxonomy): Eukaryota > Metazoa > Chordata > Actinopteri > Cypriniformes > Cyprinidae > Onychostoma > Onychostoma macrolepis. The sequence goes on along the minus strand of NC_081179.1, from coordinate 13,853,886 downwards.
CCCCCAGCCACTGTGACTGAGGCCTTCTGGGATATCTAGTCTAGAATGTTTTACATTTCAAAGTTAGGCTTGTACCAACATTTGCCTGACATAACACGCATAGAGACTCTTTTGATTCATATCATGGTAGCTAAACTCTGTTAATTGTTGCAATATTTTTTCTTTTCAGTCACAATACCAAAACGACGTCATGGCTCGACCCTCGACTAGCGAAGAAAGCCAAACCCCAGAGGAGTGTGAGGAAGATGGTGAGTGTTTGAGTGTGTTAACACGTGTGTGAGTGTGTTGCTCTCTTTTACGCTTGGAGAAATTTGATGTCGTGACCTCTACTTGTATTTTCCCTCCGGAGATGTACGCGTGAAAGATTGTAACATGAAATCTGAGAGGGAGGTTTCCATTTTGTGGGTTTGTTCGTGATGTCAGAACACGATCAGATTGTGCTCTGGTTTCATGAAACATTCAGAATGACAAACTACTAGATCATGATGTTTACACACTGTGTTTATGAATGACAGGTTTATTCAGCACTGATGCATACATTTATCTGTTTATTTGTTCATTAGTTATTTTTTTGTTTGTTCAACCATTTGTCCAACCATCTATAAAGCCACCAATCTATATAGCCATTAATTAATTAATTAGTTCATTCATTCATTCGTCTATTAAGCATCTATCCTCCATTCATTTGTTTGCTTGTTCAATCATTTGTTCAGTCATATAGCCAAGCCATCCATTCATCTTTCTATCCCTCCATACATACAACATTCCATTTGTCCTCTTCGTTACTTCATTCATTATTTGCTCATTGATTCATTTGTTGTTTGTTCCGTCATCCATCCTCTGTTTGTTTGTTAGTTGATTCATCCATCCTTTAAATATCTACTATCCATTCATTTGTTTGCTTGTTTAATCATTTGTTTAGTCATATAGCCATCCATCTATCCATATTCATCTATCCTTCCATTCATTTGTTTTGATTCACACATCCCCAAGTATATATATCCTCCATCCATTTTCTTGTTTCAGTCATTTATTAGTTTATTTGTTCAGACTTTCTCCATTGGTTTGTTTGTTTGTTCATTCATTCATCCATTAAGCCATCTGTTCTCTATTCATTCATTCATTTGCATATTGATTAATTTGTGTATCTATTCCTTTCTTTGTTCATCCATCCATCTTTTTAGCTATCTATCTTCTATCCATTCATTCGTTCACTTATTGATTAATTTGTTAATTTGTTCATTCATCCACCCATCATACTCTGTTCATTTGTTCATTCAGTCACAGATCCTTTGAAAATCTATCCTCCAATCATTTCTTTGTTCATTAATTTATTCAATCATTCATTCATTTGATAAGAAAGCTAATTATTAATTCCTTCATTCATCCTCCTTTTCATTCATTCATTATTTTTTGTTCATACGTTCATCCATAAAGCCATCTAACCTGCATTCATACATCCATCCTTGTACCCTCCATGCATTCATTCATTGTTTGTTCATTCATTCATTCATTCTCATCCATCTATGCTTCCATAAATCCATCCATCCATGCTTCCATAAATCCATCCATCCATTCATCTATAAAGCAGTCATTTATCCTCCATTCATTAGTTTATTTGTTTAGATATCCTCTATTCATTCATTTACATATTGATTAATTTGTTCATTTATTCATCTGTTTGTTAATCCATCCATCTTTTAGGCCATCTCTATTCATTCATTCGTTTGCTCATTTCATTCATTTGTTCATTAGTTTGTCCATCCATCCGTCCATCCGTCCATCCGTCCATCCATCCATCCATCCATCCATCCATCCATCCATCCTCTGTTTTGTTTGTTCATTCAGTCACCAGTTGTTTGAGGATCTATCCTCCATTCATTCATTTATTAATTTGACCAGAAAGCTATTTATTCATTCCTTCCTTCATCCTCCTTTTGGTTGATTCATTGTTTTTTTTTATTCATACATTCATCCATAAAGCATCTAACCTGCATTTTTCTACCTTACAGTGCCATGAAAAGTTTTTTGCCCCTTCCTGTTTTTTTTATTTTTTGCATATTTGTCACACTTGAATGATTTAGATCATCAAACAAATTTTAATATTACACAAAGATAACCCAAGTAAATACAAAATGCAGTTTTGAAATAATGATTTCATTTATTAAGGGAAAAAAGCTGTCCAAACCTGCCTGGCCCTACGTGAAATAGTAATTACCCCCTAAATCTAATAACTGGTTGTGCCACCCTTGGCAGCAACAACTGCAATCAAGCGTTTGCGATAACTGGCAACGAGTCTTTCACATCGCTGTGGAGGAATTTTGGCCCACTCTTCTTTGCAGAATTGTTTTAATTCAGCCACATCGGAGGGTTTTCGAGCATGAATGGACTGTTTAAGGTCATGCCACAGCATCTCAATCGGAGTTTGGACTTTGACTTGGCCACTCCAAAACCTTCATTTTGTTTCCTTCATTCCTGCTGCATAACCCAAGTGTGCTTGAGCTTGAGGTCACAAACTGACGGCCGGACATTCTCCTTCAGGATTTTCTGATAGAGTGCAGAATTCAAGATATTTTTTGGCAAATGTGAGACGAGCCTTTGTGTTCTTTTTGGTCAGCAATGGCTTTTGCCTTGGAACTCTCCCATGGATGCTGTTTTTGCCCAGTCTCTTTCTTATTGTTGAATCATGAACACTGACCTTAAGTGAGGCCTGCAGTTCTTTAGATGTTGTTCTGGGTTCTTTTTATGACCTCCTGGATGAGTCGTCATTGCGCTCTTGGAGTAATTTTGGTAGGCCAGCCACTAATGGGAAGGTTCACCACTGTTCCAAGTTTTCTCCATTTGTGGATAATGGCTCTGACCATGATTTGCTGGAGTCCCAAAGCCTTAGAAATGGCTTTACAACCCTTTCCAGACTGATACATGTCAACTATTTTGTTTCTCATCTGTTCTTAAATTTCTTTAGATCGCGGCACGATGTGTTGCTCTTTAAAGGTCCCATGGCATGAAAATATCACTTTATGAGGTTTTTTAACATTAATATGAGTTCCCCTAGCCTGCCTATGGTCCCCCAGTGGCTAGAAATGGCGATAGGTGTAAACCAAGCCCTGGGTATCCTGCTTCGCCTTTGAGAAAATGAAAGCTCAGATGGCCCAATCTGGAATCTTCCCTTTATGTCGTCATATGGGGAAAGGTTACCTCCCCTTTCTCTGCTTTGCCCGCCCATGAGAAAATGAGCTACTACCGTGAGAGGCGAGTGCAATATTTTTTTTTCCTCGAGAGACAATCATAGCTTGCAAACGAGCGAAGCATGGCAGTTGCTGTGTTTGGATGTACAAATGAACACCGAAGTATTTTTTTAGTTCCTTCATCTGATCCTATGGCTAGCATTAGCTACATGAGAATAACTGTAACAGCATACATAAACAAACCAACTAAAGTACCGTATCCAGACACAATATTTTAAACTAACCATTCGGAGACGTCCCGCTGTAGCCACTGAGTTGCAACTTCTTCATGCGGTGCTTCTCCATCCAGATCAGATTCTGGGTCAAACTGAAAAGCTTGAACGACTGTGTGTCTACGAGCCATTGCGATACATCCACTGTCAACATTAGCGCATGGTAGCGCAAGCTGGTTAAGGCCACACACCCACCCTCCACCTTGCCCCGCCTCTCTCCTCCTCATTAGCATTTAAAGCTACAGACACAGAATGGCACGTCCTAAGAAAGCTCATTGTGGGACTGGCTCGTAGTGGCTGAAATTCTGCACTAAGGCTGAATTTCGGGAAACAGACTTCAGATACAGTATTAGGGACCACTTAGGCCTATATAAAAGCATCCAAAAAGCAGCATGTCATGGGACCTTTAAGCATGCTTCACTTTGTCAGACAGGTTCTATTTAAGTGATTTCTTGATTCAACAGGTCTGGCAGTAATCAGGCTTGGGTGTGGCTAGTGAAATTTAATTCAGCTTTCTAAAATAATGTGGTTAATTTTCCCTTAAATTAAATCATTATTTAAAAACTGCATTTTGTATTTACTTGCATTATCTTTGTGTAATATTAAAATTTGTTTGATGATCTGAATCTTTTAAGTGTGACAAATATGCAAAAAAAAACTAAACAAAAAAACAGAAGGGGGCAAAAACCTTTTCACAGCACTGTACATGCATTCATTTATTTGCTCATCCATCCATCCATCCTTCCATCCATCCATCATTCCATAAAGCCATCTATCCATTTTTAGACATTCATTCTTTGGTTCATTTTTTTATTTCTTCATTCACACTTATCATATTACCTGTGCTCTAAAAACGGAGCACAAGTCAGCATGATATATTCATCAGCTTGCTCAAAACCTGTATTTTTTATGTTTTCTTCTCAGCCAGGCTGTTAAACATGCATGGTGGCTCTGTGTACCCAAATCTACCATCTTTGAAACCCTCTGTTGAATTAAAATGCAATTTAATGGGGCCAGAGAAATCAATATCTCTTTCCACAGGCCTTTTAATGCCTTTCTGTGACATGACTACTAATATCCCTCTCTGTAGTACAGCATAGAACTATTTTTTGGGCATGTCTGTGCAGCAACGTAGGCTCATACACATAATCATGATTGATTTCCATTATGTTCAATAATAACTGCTGCGAAGAAATCAGTCTGTGTATTGCAAATTTGATCCACGTCTGTCTTCAAAGTTCAGACATGGACATGATTCAGAATTTAATTCAGTTGTCTGTTAGCTTATGATCCTCATGGGCCGGCACAGTTTCATCATAAATTCCCATCAAAGGTTAGATAAAAGATGATCTGTCTGTGTCTACCTAATTTTGCCTTCAAAATCAATGTTACTCACAATTCTTGGTGTAATTTAGAGGCGTGCCTGTTTAATTTAGCAACAATGGAATAATTTTTCCATTGTTCTCACGCTCCAAAATTTACTCTGTGCTTGCTAATTAATCAGCCCTGCTTGTTGGTTTTGAGAGCAAAAATTTCACAGGACTTTTAAAGACGCATCCGGCACATATGCACACGCTCATATTTACACTCGTGCATTCAATGCACTCAAATATACATAAGCCACTCAGTGAATGAAAGGGCCTGAAAAAGAGACTTCTCCCATAGTTGCCATGGCAACTGCCGATGGAGGACCATTGATTTAAGGAAGCTTGAGAAAAGATATTTAAGGTGGTCTGGGTTAGATCATTGTCTTAAAACTATGAATGGTCCAAAAGGTCCTAAATAAAAATATGGATGTTTTAGAATTATTTTCTAAAGATTCTACATTATTAATCTGTTAAGAATTATATTTATTAAAAAATGGGATTATTGTGGGAATGATGAGTAGGTGATATATTTTCAATACGATTATTTATATTGTATTAGTTATTAAAAAGCAAATTATTTTCTTAATGAGGTGCTTAAGTGATTATTAAGCCTTCTAGAAGCTAATAATATTTGTTACATTTATGAATGAAAATATTTGACTTATTGGGGTGCGGGGTTGCAAATGGTAGGAACGTTGAGTAAGTAATATTTTCGAACATTTTGAATATGATTATTTGTTGTTTATAATTTATTTATTAAAACAGCTGCCTTAGAGCATGACACCATATCCTTTTGTCCATATTTGTTGTATTTATAAATACTTTCCAATATAGTTTTTTACATTTCTAATTTGCAATAATGTGCAGGAACTTTGAATAGGTTTTAATAAAAATAGTAATTTTTAGTTGGTTTTAAAACATGTTGTTTTCCACCTCCCTCTAAGTTACAAATAGACATTATAAAGAGAAGTAATAAATCTGTCTTATTATAAGTAAGATTAAATATTTAACATTTGGCTCCAATTTCTTCCATATCAAGATATGAACTTTAAAAGAAAACTACAGTAACTCCAGCCAAGGTTATGCCACACTTCTCACTTTTTTCTATTAAGAAAGTGTCGCCATCTGGTGTGTTACTCGTCTTTCTCTCTGAGTTAAAGCGGTGTATGTGACGCATATAAGAGGCTCATCATGTATCCTCTTGGATGACAGCCTGGGAAAGGTCTGTTCTTAATGTAAACCCTAAATATGAGACTAGTTTTTGATTGTGAGGAGAAGGGTCAAGCATCAGCGGATGCGGTGTAGCTGGTTGCTCTGTGTGTGTAGGAGGGAATTGATTGCTGTAACCCTCCTAGGGAGGTGCGAGAACCTCGTTGGTCGTCACACCTGCTCCTGCCTCCTCCGGCCCGGCGTTCTGTTCAGCACAGCATCCATTCACTCAGCTAATGAATATCTGAACACAGCATGGCTTCTTTTGACACAGTATGAGTAAAAAACCTGCTTTGAGGGCATGTCTGTAGACCCTCTTTATGTGTGTCAATGCAGAGGCTGTAGCATGACTTGTTTGCTTGTTTGTTTACTTGTTTACTACTACTTTTTTTTTTTAAATGTGTGTTTTAGGAAAAATGTTACATTTAAAAAAAGTAGCATAAAATTTTTTCATTTTTGTCCATGAAAAATGTCCACTGTGATACCAGGGTGTTCTCAGTGGTTGCCAGGGCATTGTTTGGTGGTTGCTAGTGCATTACAAGTAGATTGCTAGTTGTTTTTACTTCTGTAGGGTTGCTAGGGAGTTCTGAGTTAGGGTTTCATTTATATTACCTGTGCTCTAAAAACGGAGCACAAGTCAGCATGATATATTCATCAGCTTGCTCAAAACCTGTATTTTTTATGTTTTCTTCTCAGCCAGGCTGTTAAACATGCATGGTGGCTCTGTGTACCCAAATCTACCATCTTTGAAACCCTCTGTTGAATTAAAATTCAATTTTAATGGGGCCAAAGAAATTGCATTACAATAAGATTGCTAGGTATTCTTACTTCTGCAGGGTTGCTAGGGCATTGTTTGGGGGTTGCTAGGGAGTTCTGAGTGATTGCTAGGGCATTACAATAAGATTGCTAGTTGTTCTTACTTCTGCGGGGTTGCTAGGGCATTGTTTGGGGGTTGCTAGGGAGTTCTGAGTGATTGCTAGGGCATTACAATAAGATTGCTAGTTGTTTTTACTTCTGTAGGGTTGCTAGGGCATTATTTGGGGGTTGCTAGGGAGTTCTGAGTTAGGGTTAGGTTTTCATTTATATTACCTGTGCTCTAAAAACGGAGCACAAGTCAGCATATATTCCTCAGCTTGCTCAAAACCTGTATTTTTTGTTTTCTTCTCAGCCAGGCTGTTAAACATGCATGGTGGCTCTGTGTACCCAAATCTACCATCTTTGAAACCCTCTGTTGAATTAAAATTAAAATAAAATTTTAATGGGGCCAAAGAAATTGCATTACAATAAGATTGCTAGGTGTTCTTACTTCTGCTGGGTTGCTAGGACATTGTTTGGGGGTTGCTAGGGAGTGCTGAGTGGTTGTTAGTGCATTACAATAAGATTGCTAGTTGTTCTTACTTCTGGGGTTGCTAGGGCATTGTTTGGGGGTTGCTAGGGAGTTCTGAGTGATTGCTAGGGCATTACAATAAGATTGCTAGTTGTTTTTACTTCTGTAGGGTTGCTAGGGCATTATTTGGGGGTTGCTAGGGAATTCTGAGTTAGGGTTAGGTTTTCATTTATATTACCTGTGCTCTAAAAACGGAGCACAAGTCAGCATATATTCCTCAGCTTGCTCAAAACCTGTATTTTTTGTTTTCTTCTCAGCCAGGCTGTTAAACATGCATGGTGGCTCTGTGTACCCAAATCTACCATCTTTGAAACCCTCTGTTGAATTAAAATTAAAATAAAATTTTAATGGGGCCAAAGAAATTGCATTACAATAAGATTGCTAGGTGTTCTTACTTCTGCTGGGTTGCTAGGACATTGTTTGGGGGTTGCTAGGGAGTGCTGAGTGGTTGTTAGTGCATTACAAGTAGCTTGCTAGTTGTTCTTACTTCTGCGGGGTTGCTAGGGCATTGTTTGGGGGTTGCTAGGGAGTTCTGAGTGATTGCTAGGGCATTACAATAAGATTGCTAGAGCTGCGTCCCAAATCGCGTACTTATGCACTATTTATGACTTTTGTAGTATAAATAGTGTGAGTAGTGCGTTCACACTGAAAATTCCAAAAAGAAAAAGTGCACTTTAAATACCCGGATGGTGCCCTTAAATCACCGAAAAAATGAAGTGTGGAATGTCGGACACTTCATGCACTCAACTGTTGCAGCTTTAATTACGCCGCGAAGGGGGTGGGGCTATCAGACTCCGATTATTAATGACAAAATAACCTTATATAATTCATACACTACATGGTTGAGTGCATAAGTACATAGTGTATAAGTGCATAGTGTAGTGTGTCATTTGGGACGCAGCTTAGGTGTTCTTACTTCTGCAGGGTTGCTAGGGCATTGTTTGGGGGTTGCTAAGGGCTTCTGAGTGGTTGCTAGAATATTGCTAGGTGGTTTCTAGGATATTCTGAATAGTTATAAGGTCATTTTAAGTGATTGCTATAGTGTTCTGTGTGGCTGATAGGATATTCTATGAGTTTGATGGTTGTTAGGGTATTTAGAGTGGTTGGTAGGGATGTTGCTAGATGGTTTCTAGGGTATTCTAAATGCTTGTGAGGTCATTTTAGGTCATTCTTATGGTGTCCTTTGTGGTTGATAGGACATTCTATGAGTTTACACTTCTAGGACATTGTTTGGTGGTTGTTAGGATGTTCTGAGGAGTTGCTAGGGCATTGTTTGGGGGGTTGATTGGGCATTGTTTGGTTGTCAGGGAGTTCTAATTTGTGGTTGCTAGGTATTTCCTCAAGCAGTATTTGGTGGTTGCTAGTATGTTCAGATTGGTTGCTAGGTTTCTAGGGTATTCTGAATGCTTGTGAGGTCATTTTAGGTAATCACTACAGTGTTCTGTGTGGCTGATAGGACATTTTACGAGTTTGCTGTTTGTTAGGATGTTCGGAGTGGTTGCTAGGATGGTTTTAGGGTATTCTGAATGCTTGTGAGGTCATTTTGGGCAATTGTTACTGTGTACGTTTTGGCTGATAGAACATTCTATGAATTTCCACTTGCTAGGACATTTTTTTCGTGGTTGCTAGGGTTTTCTGAGTGGTTGCCAGGGCATTGTTTGATTGTTCTCAGGGAGTTCTAATTGGTGGTTGCAAGGTAGTTCATCAAGCAGTGTTTGGTGGTTGCTAGTATGTTCTGACTGGTTGCAAGGTTTCTAAGGTATTCTAAATGGTTTTTAAGGTCAATTTAGGTGATTGCTACAGTGTTCTTTGTGGTGGATAGGACTTTCTATAAGTTTACACTCTTAGGACATTGTTTGGTGGTTGTTAGAGTGTTCAGAATGGTTGCTAGGATGTTGCTAGGCAATTTCTAGGGCATTCTGAATGCTTGTGAGGACATTTTAGACAATCGCTACGGTGTTTCTGTGTGGTTGATAGGACATTCTATAGCTGTGTCCGAAACCGCTCCCTATCCACTATATAGTGCATTATATCGGGTGTCAGCCATTTTGTAGTGCTGTCCGAATTCTGAGTGAACGACTTCATTCCCTACATACGTTCACTACTTTTTACCCACGATGCATTCTGATTTCGAGTGTACAACCGATGTACACTCGCTGAAGCACTATTTCCCACAATCCAATGCGGAGAACCAACGAGCTGGAAGAGAGAGAAGGAGCGAGCGAGTTTGAATGAGGGATGCCGTTTAATTTACAAAAATTATGATAATTTGGTGGATATTTTAAAATGTTTGTTGGTGGCGTATTCATTCTGATGTCAAATTAACGGTCGCCTGAGGGCACTCTACGACCATTGTCATCTTATCTGTGAGCAAAAACACTGCTCGGGAGAGTTTCAAGATACTCCAAACAATAAATACATAAAATTATGAACATAATTAATGTGAGTTAATGTGAGTTTATTTTTGTTGACAGTATTTTAATAGTATTTAATGATTATGAACATATAGGCATTACAAAACAAATTAATAATATACCATCAATGAAACCACAAAGCTGATTACAATATAAAGTCATTTTAAGTGTTATTGCTATTAATATTCTTTTCTAAAATATAAAAGTACATGTGACGAAGATGTTTTTGCAACAGCCAAGTCTCACGCGAAGTGTACATGTCACCATACGAATCCGTTCACTTCATTTCTTTCACTCCTTCTGATATAGTCCACTCAACTGCCACACACTATATAGGGATTAGTGAATGAGTGAAAGAGTGAGCAATTTCGGACACAGCTTATGAGATTGCACTTTCTAGTATGTTGTTTGCTGGTTTCTAAGCAGTTCTGAATAGTTGCTAGGGCATTACAAGAAAATTGCTAGGTATTCTTACTTCTGAGGAGTTGCTAGGGCATTGTTTGGGGGTGGCTAGGGAGTTCTGAGTGGTTGCTAGGACATTGCTAGGTGGTTTTTAGGATATTCTGAATAGTTATGAGGTCATGTCAGTGATAGGACATTCCATGAGTTTGGTGGTTGTTAGGGTGTTCGGAATGGTTGCTATGATGTTGTTAGTAGGGCTACAACAAACAATTATTTTGATAATCGATTAATCTAACGATTATTAGAACGATTAATCGACTAATCGTGTTATTTCAATGATTAATCAGTAGACTGACTGATTATTCAGCTTTTGAAATTACCGTATTGACCCGAATATAAGACAATGTTTTTTCCTTGGAAATACATCTGAAAAAACGCGTTCGTCTTATATTCAGGGTCTAGACTTTGACATGTCAGTAATACACCACAACAATAGGTGGCGCCAAAAACGCATAAAACGAGTGTGCCATGAAATATGTAATTCAATGTGTGTTGTAAAGATCGCGAATGAAAACAAATGAAAAAGAAAAGCTTACAGCGGCATGAGTCGTGACTGTCATGTTAGCCTGATGGGAACAAACTTCCTCTGTAAGTGATTTTAAAACATAAGACAGTACCCAGATTTGAAGACTACAATAAGATTTCACGTCTACTGATAATAACATTTTGGTAGGCTACTATGAGTTGGATAGCCTAATTGTTATATAATTCAGATGGGCTACCTGTTATTTCAATGGTATATCAAAATTTTCCAATGTCATTGTTGGTACATTTTACCAGTATTTACCATACTTTCAAAACAAAAATTAGAATTGGAAAAATATGCAATATGAAAATAATTTAAGAATAAATGTGTTTTACAGAGAGAGAAAAAAAGAAAAAAAAACAAGATTTGGTTTTCAAAAAGCCTTTTTCCAACAGGTACATCTGGAAAAAGGGGGGTCGTCTTATATTCGGGACAATACGGTAGTTCAAATGTTGAGTTATGCATATTCTAACAAATATATAACAGTAATCACTTCAGCTTTTGAAAGTTATTATGTAATTACAATTATTATACAATTAATTTATGCGAATATATATATATTTGGCACACAAAATTGATGACCGACAGAGAAACTCTCAAATTCACCATTTAATTAGCTACATGAAAAAGTAACTGAATGACACATCATTCTGCCTAACATCTCCTTTTGTAAGTCATATGGATAAGAAACAAAATAAAGATATTTTATTCACAAAATAATCTCTCTTAAAATACCTTATAGGGTTATGATAATCAAAACAGTCCTGAGCTACTGTAGATCAAGCTTTAATCTTTGCAAACCAAACTATCACTTTAATGAAATAATATTTTTTTCCCACTGATAAAAATATTTTATCACTAGCTAGGTCCACACTGGAGAGCTGCTTTATAACAGAAAATCAAGTTGTAATTCTAACTGAAATTGACACTGACTCTGGTTTTTCATGTTTAATACTGTAAAGCTGCTTGATTTAAGGCTATCTATTGCATAAAGTAGGGTACAGCAGGGCTAAAGGCCAACTTAAGAAAAAATGTCCTATTCACTGCACCTAAAATGTATAATTGCAGAAAAAATATATACGTTGTTGAACATTAATGGAGCAACAGATTTTGTGTGAAAATAAATCATTCAAGTTGTTTATTTTGTTAATAAATCTTATAAATGTATGAGGTGGCAAGGGGGCCCTTTTACCCCAAAGGCCCACCAGCATGGGGTAAAAGGCACACGGTATTGATACAAATACATAAGCTAAAATAATGTCTTATTAAATTAACAAGTTAATACTTGTTCAAAACAATCACTTTAGCAAAGTTTGTACTATTTTCTGCTTATTTTGACAAATAAAATAATGAATTTTTGTTCAATAAATGTACGGTCATTAAAATGTTAATATAAAAAATATATTTTAAAATACAGAAACAAAATCATTTTAATAAGTAAAGATTCTGAAAGAATTGAAGGAGATCCAATAATAATTTAATATATATTTACAGTAGTAACAACAAATGATATTTTATTATGATTAATATCATGTTTTTAAATATGATGGTTTCATTCTAAACATGGTGGTTATCTCTAATATGGACACCCAATATAATATATGATATTTACCATCTGAATCTAACCATGTCATGTCAACAAATGGAAAAGTCAGCCTTCTATTAATTATCATGTTAATTACTGTGCGCCTTTAGCCCCAACAGCGCCGGCGCGTTTTACCCCAAATACCATACTTTTACATATTCTTTCGTTATTTAAAACTGTTGCTTTAATTATCTTAAACAAAACTGAAAATAATAAAGAAGGCCTTTGTTTCAAAATCTATGCATTAATTTTAACGATTCTCATTTGCTACTTAAATCTACAACATTTTAAAAAACATAAAATATTAGAACAAGAAAGCACAGAATCAACTTTGCGCTGCTGCGTGGGATCACGTCAAAGATCAGACAAATATACACATGCATCTTGAAAAGCAAATCATCTGGAAAGTGCTACGACAAGTTTTTGTGCCATCTAGTGGTTTAGATGAAAATAATATCAAAGGCGCCTTTTACCCCGGGCGCCTTTAGCCCCGTTGTACCCTACTATATAAATAAACGTGACGTGACTCTTACATTAGGTCATATGAGATCAAACGAGTACTCGACAACAAAAATATTTGTTGACAATTTTTTATAGACGCGTTGAAAATGTCGACTAATCATTGCAGCCCTAGTTGCTAGATGGTTTCTAGGGTATTCTGAATACATGTGAGGTCATTTTAGATAATTGTTACGGTTTTCTTTATGGTAGATAGTAGAGATGCAATGATCAACTGGCCAGGGACCGGAATTAGCTGGTTTTCCGCATGGTCGGCCCGGACCAGTGACCGGCTAGTCAGTCTGCCGATTCCGAACAGGTCTGTTTTAACGTCACACTTACGGCGACTGATAATGTATTTGTCGTGCCAGATGAGGCTCGCACAGCCTGAGCGAGTGTGTGAGAGAGACTCGTGCAGAAATCAAAACAAATGAGCGCAACAACATACACAGAAAGTTATAGATGCATACTGCGGTAGTAAAAAAAAATTATAATAAATGATTTAGTGATTAAGTGATTATGATTAAGTGACTTACATTTTAGACACAATATTGACTGCTTTTGCAAAATTTCACTGATGAAAATAGTTCCAATCCAATCAAAGCCACAGCAGAACTGTTTTGTGTCTCCGAGCAACACAGCGGTGTTTTGTTTACGAATGAATGAATGAATGATTCAGTAACCCATTCATAAAGACAGTAGTCACTTACCTTGTTTCTGAACGAATCTGTTGAAGGACTAAGATGCAGCTTCAGTGTTTCTTGCAGTGGAAAGATGGGGTTTGTTGATACTGATTTCATTTGAGTGGTAACAGCTCTACAGTTTCTTATTATTCTAACTGAATTAATTGAAACAATGTTGTTAATATACAGCAACTCCTTTTCGGTTAATATTGTTATTTCTACTTCTTTTCTAGTCACAGAGCACTTTATTTTGAAAGTTGTCTAAGTGAGAGAACATCTGTAACGTTGTCCAGATTGGGGGAATTGTAATGTTTAATCATTTTTTTTTGGATTAAAAAAGTATAGATTTTTGTTTGTATATGCTGTCAATTATAGTTTTTAGAAAGAAAATCGGAATCGGCAAAAATCAGGATCGGCAGGTCACACTTGCAAAAAAATCGGAAATCAGAATCGGCCAAGAAAATTGCAATCGGTTGCAAATTGCATTTGCAATTTAAATCTCTAGTAGATAGGACATTCTATGAATTTGCACTTGCTAGGACATTGTTTGGTGATTGCTAGGGATTTCTGAGAGGTTTCCAGGGCATTATTTGGTGGTTGTCAGGGAGTTCTAATTGGTGGTTGCTAGGTAGTTCCAGTGTTTGGTGGTTGCTAGTATGTTCTGTCTGGTTGCTAGGTTTCTAGGGTATTCTGAAAGGTTTTGAGGTTTTTCAGGTGATTGCTACAGTGTTCTTTGTAGTTGATAGGACATTCTATGAGTTTGGTGGTTGTTAGGGTGTTTAGAGTGGTAGCTAGGATGTTGCTTGATGGTTTCTAGGGTATTCTGAATACTTGTGAGGTCATTTTAGATAATCGCTACAGTGTTCTTTGTGGTTGATAGGACCAAAGTCTCTTTAAGACAAGTTATGTCACTCGGCGGCCATCTTTGAAACGCCTCTCGGGCATCCAAGTGCAGCTTCTATCTCTTTGAATGGGGAAACATCAAATTCTCCAAAACTGTTCACTAAGCTTACGATTAAATTTCAGATTTGAAATCACCAAAGAAATCTGACAACAACTGTATCATAAATGTTGTTTCTTTTGCTCAAATAGCGTTATAAAAAGCTTATTTTTCAGGCTAGATCAGCCAGTGCGCGTGCGCAGTCCTAAACGCATGTCTCAGAACGCTGACTGTTTCTATAGGAACCGGGACTTCTAACTGCAGCTGCAGAGACACGCTGACTTTACCGATTAGTGATTGGCTCTTTCATTCAGAAGGCGTGGGCTTCCTGCAATTGAGCGGCCATATTGAGTGTTGCATTTTTCCCCATTCAAAACTATACGAGTGACATGTCTTGGGTATTCTATAGTCTTTGATAGGACATTCTATGAGTTTGCACTTTCTAGGACGTTGTTTTCTGGTTGCTTGGCAGTTCTGAATAGTTGCTAGGGCATTACAAGAAAATTGCTAGGTATTCCTATTTCTGAGTAGTTGCTAGGGCATTGTTTGGGGGTTGCTAGGGAGTTCTGAGGGTTTGCTAGGGCATTGTTTGGTGGTTGTCAGGGACTTCTGAGGGGTTGCTAGGGCATTGTTTGGTGGTTATCAGGGAGTTCTGAAGGGTTGCTAGGGCATTGTTTTGGCGGTTGCTTGGGCATTGTTTGGTGGTTATCAGGGAGTTCTGAAGGGTAGCTAGGGCATTGTTTTGGCGGTTGCTTGGGCATTGTGTGGTGGTTGTCAGGGAGTTCTAAATGGTGGCTGCTAGGTAGATCATCAAGCATTGTTTGGTGGTTGCTAGGGGGTTCTGACTGGTTGCTAGGCGGTTTCTAGGGCATTCTGAGTAGTTTTAAGGGCGTTTCAGGTGATTGCTATATGAGACTGTTAGGACATTGCTAGAGGGTTGCTAGGTGTTGGTAGGGCTGGGCAATAAATCAATTTTATCGATTAACTCTAATGTGTAGTTTACATCGATTTGTTTGAATGAAAGTCGGTTTTCTCTTTAACATCCGCCGACGCTCCCCTCTGGGCTCCCGTAGTCCCGAATGGGCTCAGCCCTCCCCCCGCGCGTCTGCCATATTAGAGTTTAGGTAGGGTTTCGTGATCCCCCGCAATCCGCCGCATCCCAACGTGTTCGCAAAGAAAATGACGTGTACTGCGGAATGCGGATCCCTTAAGTTACTCATTGCGCGGCTCACGAGACTCTTGCCAAGCTTTAATTTGTGGCTCGCATGGCAGTAAATAATATGATGATATTATGAGCAATACAGAGATTTCATAAAAACATTTTTTTTAAAAACAAGCAGGGCTATAACATAACCCATAAAAAAAACTCACACTGTGTCTACACCGGACGAGCGTCACGGTGTGATCAGGGCTTATGATTTCCGCGGAAAACGTGGACGGAATCGCGGAAACTAGTTATAAAAACAGAATTTACTGTATAACGCGGAATGTCATTGAATTTGTCAAAGTTTGGATGAATAAATCAAAAGTAGGTCATTACACTTAAATCAAATCGCGATATGAACTAGTATCTGTAAATGTTAAGCTGCAAAAATACCATTTAAATACGAATCCTGCGTGTCTCGTTATGAATGAATGCACAGACGCGCAGTTTCGTTTACTACACATACCGAAGCGTTTCAGCGTCTGCCGTCTCGCCAAATGAGGACATAAATACATGAACAACTGTCTGCTCTATTACAAATATATATATATTTTTTTAAATACCCAAAACAGCGGGATTACAAAATGGAAATACAGACTAGAAAGATATTTAAACTTGCTCTGCCCTTACATCCATGACATTGACTCACTGCTGAGAATAAATACAAAATGGGAGGAAAATGTATATTTCTTTCCCTCGCAGTTTTATCATTGTATGTACGTTTTATGTACTGTAATGTAACTGTAACAGGCAACCGTTAGCAATAGTTATTCGATTTCCGTGCCTTTCCGAATACGGATTCACGCTTCGGGCACACCCCTAACCCCCATGATGTCATCCTCCATCGTTTATCAGAACTACCTCCTATCTACTGAATAGCAAGATGTTAAACTTGTGTTTAAAGAAAATTTATCAAAAAGGGTCATATAATTTTATGTTTTATGTTACATTTTATGTTATATGTTATGTTACATTTTCACTGTTTACAATGGCAGGGCCTGCCATCTTGTCTCTTTGGCTTGTTGTTTCTGATTGCACTTTAACCCCAAGGGGGAAATCCAGATCAAATCCCAGAAGGGAAAATCAAAACAAAATAAAGTTCGATTTAAATCGGGGTTTTTTTAGGCCATATCGCCCAGCCCTAGGTGTTGGTGTTCAAAATGGCTGCTAGGTTGTTATGAGTGGTTTTTAGGTAGTTCCTCAAGCACTGTTTGGTGGTTTAGCTTTGCATTTGTGTGAGTGTGCATGTTTAGTGCGCACCGTTTATTCACATGCATAGATGACTTCATCTGCACATATATGTACAATGTACATGTTTTGAAGAACGCCTGCAAAGACTGCAGCATGTCCCACTAGCGATGTTTTTGATAATTACTGTGCGAGTCTGCGCATGTAGCCCATTTCTTCTTGATGTTTCAATAATGTCAAATTTGGCTGAAAAACAGCACACACAGGAAAAAGCATCTTGAATGCCGCACATGATGACAGCCCTTTGTTGTCATGGTGATCTCGCCAGCCCTTTAATTTGTTTTGTGTCTCTCAGGCGGATTGAATTGCATGAAAGTATGTTGGCTGTAACCTTCGGGCTGCCAGACCTCCCCTCACTTACCGCTGTGTGTCCTAATTAAGCTTTGTTTTACACACTGACTGCCAGCGTGAACGGCCGGCTGGATTGTTCGGGATACGGAGTCCAAATTCTGGCATGCGCAGGGAATGTGTTTTTAAAAGATGTCTAGACTGATTTGCGCTGTGTATTATCATACACTGCAGGCATCCCTGGGGTTATTGATTTACTGGACTGGGCTTCAGTATAATGAAAACTGTGAGGAATGTTTTCATGACATGCATGCTTCGTGCCGTGCATTAAATAGCTCATTTTAAGCTTGTTGCTTCTGGTTTCATACATTCAGGTTCACCTTTCAACCGTTGTCGTAATCATTTATGAATATGAAATTATGGTAATACTTCACTTGAAGCCTGATTAAATAATGCAATATCAAGGCAAGGAAATTTTATTTATATAGCACATTTAATAAACAATTCTAATTCCAATTGCTTTACATAGGCATGATAAAAAAAAGTTTAAAATAATTTAATATCACGTTTATTTAAATTAGACTAAGCAAATAAAGAAAATGAGAATAAAAGAATAAAAAATATAATATATAAATATAAAATATAAATATTGATAAAAGAAATGAAGAAAAATATATAGTTATATAACTATATTGCTGTTGTTGTTGTGTGTGTATACTCTATCTATCTATCTATCTATCTATCCATCTATCCATCTATCCATCTATCTATCTATCTATCTATCTATCTATCATCTATTTCTCATTAATCTCAATAATCTAATTGTTATTTTAGCAATATTTCTATACTATTATAATATAAATTTTTTAATTACTATTTTTGTATTTTTAAGTTTTATTTTTGCAGTTTTAATTTTAATCTTAGATTATGTTTTAATGATTTGGTTAAGGGCTTTTGTCATTTTTATTAGTTTCATGTTTTTATTTTTATATTTTTTTATAGTTTTATAATTTAAAATGTTTGTATAATGTTAATTTATTTTTATTTCAGTTTTAGTTTTAGTAACAGTAGTATGTTTTAAACTTGGTACCAAAGCAACATTTCTAATTTTTTTGTGTATATTTATTTTTATTTTATTTTATTTCAATTCCATTGCAGAAATCTTTTTAAATATTTTAAGTATTTGATATTTCATATGTACAGTGCCGTGAAAAGGTTTTTGCCCCCTTCTTGTTTTTTTACTTTTTTGCATATTTGTCACACTCAAAGATTCAGATCATCAAACAAATTTTAATATTACACAAAGATAATGCAAGTAAATACAAAATGCAGTTTTTAAATGATGATTTCATTTATTAAGGGAAAAAAGCTGTCCAAACCTACCTGGCCCTACGTGAAAAATTAATTATCCCCTCCTATTAAATCATGAAAGAATTGTGATTAACCACATTATTTTAGAAAGCTGAGTTAAGTTTCACTAGCCACACCCAAGACTGTTTACTGCCAGACCTGTTGAATCAAGAAATCACTTAAATAGAACCTGTCTGACAAAGTGAAGCATGCTTATAGAGCAACACATCATTCCACGACCTTAAGAAATTCAAGAACAGATGAGAAACACAATAGTTGACACGTATCAGTCTGGAAAGGGTTATAAAGCTATTTCTAAGGCTTTGGGACTCCAGCAAACCATGGTCAGAGCCATTACCCACAAATGGAGAAAACTTGGAACAGTGGTGAACCTTCCCAGGAGTGGCTGGCCTACCAAAATTACTCCAAGAGCGCAATGACGACTCATCCAGGAGATCATAAAAGAACCCAGAACAACTTGTAAAGAAATGCAGGCCTCACTTGCCTCAATTAAGGTCAGTGTTCATGATTCAACAATAAGAAAGAGACTGGGCAAAAACAGCATCCATGGGAGAGTTCCAAGGCAAAAGCCATAGCTGACCAAAAAGAACACAAAGGCTCGTCTCAGATTTGCAAAAAAATATCTTGATTATCCTCAAGACATTTGGGCAAATATTCTGTGGACTGATGAGACAAAAGTTGAACTTTTTGGAAGGTGTGTGTCCCGTTACATCTGGCGTAAAACCAACACAGCATTTCATAAAAAGAACATCATACCAACAGTCAAACATGGTGGTGGTAGAGTGATGGTCTGGGGCTGCTTTGCAGCTTCAGGACCTGGACGACTTGCCATAATTGATGGAACCATGAATTCTGCACTCTATCAGAAAATGAATGTCTGGCTGTCAATTTGTGACCTCAAGCTCAAGTGCACTTGGGTTATGCAGCAGGGCGATGATCCCAAACTCACCAGCAAGTCCACCTTTGAATGGCTTTTAGAGTGGCCAAGTCAAAGTCCAGACTTAAATCCGATTGAGATGCTGTGGCATGACTTTAAACAGTCCTTTCATGCTTGAAAACCCTCCAATGTGGCTGAATTAAAACAATTCTGCAAAGAAGAGTGGGCCAAAATTCCTCCACAGCGATGTGAAAGACTCATTGACAGTTATCGCAAACGCTTGATTGCAGTTGTTGCTGCAAAGGGTGGCACAACCAGTTATTAGATTTAGGGGGCAATTACTTTTTTCCCTTAATAAATAAAATAATTATTTCAAAACTGTATTTTGTATTTACTCGGGTTATTTTTGTGTAATATTAAAATTAGTTTGATGATCTGAATCATTCAAGTGTAACAAATATGCAAAAAAAGAAGAAAAAAAAAACATGAAGGGGGCAATAACTTTTTCACACCACTGTATATATTTAATTTTAATATTTTTAGTATTTTATACATATGTAGTGTATGTATACTTCATCAGTCAAGTATTATATACATGTGTGTATTGTTATTGTTTCTCTAAAACTAAAACAATTAAAATTTAAATGTGAAAATGTGTATACACACGCACACACATTCACACACATTTTAATTTTAATTGTTTTAAAACAAAATTATGCAAGAAAACAGGAAACAGAAATTAGAACCCAGACTACATTAAATACACATTCAACAGGGATAAACAACATTTGCAACGAGGTGCCGACCATCTTTTTTTTTTTTTTCTTTCTACAGAACTTCCATATGGCTGGGAGAAAATAGACGACCCTATTTATGGCAGTTACTATGTTGAGTAAGTTCTTCAGAATTCTTCTTTCAAATTTTAGTCGAATCTGACCCCAAATCATCCGTGTCATGCTCTTCAATAAGCGTGCCGAGGGAGGGAGGGTCCCAGCGTGATTAAATATCTGCTCGTTCTGCCCCGCAGCCACATTAACAGAAGGACACAGTTTGAGAACCCCGTCCTAGAGGCCAAACGAA
This sequence comes from Onychostoma macrolepis, assembly GCF_012432095.1. Lineage (NCBI taxonomy): Eukaryota > Metazoa > Chordata > Actinopteri > Cypriniformes > Cyprinidae > Onychostoma > Onychostoma macrolepis. The sequence goes on along the minus strand of NC_081179.1, from coordinate 13,833,287 downwards.
GGATGCAACAGCAACAGCAAATGCAAAGTCAAGGTCTATCGGCGCTGCCATTGCCCACAATATATAGAGGTACTGCTTTTCTCTGTGGCCCATAAATGTCATCTTCACCCAATTGGTTTTATTGGTGTTTCTCGGTTTCGGGTTGCTCAGGTGTGCCCTACTTTCACTTCCACTTTAGCTTGACCGAAGCACCAAAGACCATGCAGTAGAGATGGCTGTGCATTGTGCCATGTATTCCTCTGATAGTTTATGTGTGTTTGTCTTCACAGAAAAGCCTCCATTCACAAGGGACGCCACACAACTCAAAGGGACGTTCCTCACCACGGTGCTACAGAAGAGCAACATGGGATTCGGCTTTACCATCATTGGTGGCGACGAGCCGGATGAGTTCCTACAGGTCAAGAGCGTCATACCTGAGGGACCTGCAGCCCAAGATGGCAAGATGGACACAGGTGAGAAGGTCAAGCAAAATCAGGACCTCAGGACATATGTTGTCTTCTTCAGTGTGTTATAATCTTGTGATAACCTTTATGCTTGTATTCTAGCAGAAGGGTGAATTGAGGTAATTTAATTTAAATAAATGTAGTTGTTTTGATGTGAAGTTATTTAATTTTCTTATTAAAATTACATTTCATATAATACACTTATCTATTTTTATATTATCGTAATATTATTAAATTATATTATTATGAGTAATATTATTAAATCACTTTACATCAAAAATGTATATTAAAATGTTGTGTACACACACACACACATATTGTGTGTGTGTATATATATATATATATATATATATATATATATATATATATATATATATATATATATATATATATATATATATATATATACATGTATATGTATATATGTATATGTATATATGTATATAATATACACACGCACACACACACACACACACTGTGTATATGTATGTGTATATATGGTGTCAAAATTAGCGGCGTTAACGCAGGCGATTAATTTTTATTTAGTGTTAAAATATTTAACTCAATTAACGCAGGGGCGGAGTTAGAGTTGGCCACTTTTTCTATTGACAAGAAGTGCATCGATATTCTTTGTTGTATTTTCAAGAGTTCCTTTGAAATTCTTCAGCTTTTAAGAACTGCCGGTTTCTCTGGTAGTGGGCGGAACTAATGCGCAAACGACAATCTCATTGGCTGGTGCTCACCTATTATCGTCCCTGTTTTGATTTCAGCAAATCAATTCAAGCGAACGCAGACAACGTGATTAATATTCATGAACCCAGCAGCTCATTAATCCTTAGTGCGTTTTACATTGATGACAAATATGCATTCATACTTGGTTATTCTAATTACTAAAATTCTATCATCATATAATATTAAATTATCATAATATTATATTATAATGCTTGACTGACTGATACTAAGTGTCAGTAGATAAATAGTGTAGATTAATGTACAATGTTTTATAATAATAATTTATTCTTTTAGTGTCCATTTCATTAATTTAACATATTTAATATTGGGGGCATCCAAAGTTATTTGACATTTGAACATTTTTAAAAAGTAGCATAATAGTTACTTTCCTGGTAATTAGTTACTTTTATAATGATGTAACTCAGTTACTAACTCAGTTACTATTTGTGAGAAGTAACTAGTAACTATAACTAATTACTTTTTTAAAGTAACGTGTAGGCCTGTCGCAATAATCAATATATCGACTTATCGCACAATATATGTACATGACCTCAATATATTTTGGTGACGCAATATATCGCCCATTATATTTACTTAAAAATTAATGTCACCATGTTTTTTGCATTCCACTTGTGCCTGTGTCTTTTGCAGCTTCTCGTACATAACATGGATTGTTTTCCTGGATTTTGTCATGAGGTGCTAGTTCACATTTTAAAAAAGTTTTTACAAAAAAATGATATGGCCTTGTTTAGGGATCTGTGCCTTTGTACATGCGTACATCTGACTGCTAAGTAGTGATTGTGTTTTTCAGTAATAGTGTGCACCCTTAATTTACAGAGAAAAGAAGGTCAGTGGAAAATCTGTAGATGGAAAAATCTCCATACAAGTTCTTTGTACATTTTTCTCTTTTTTCCCTACTTGTTACTTTGCACTTTTTGTTAGAAAAATGTTTATTTACTATTTATTCAAGTTTTTTAAGGTATCTAATATTTTGATACTTAATTTCCATGATCTAAATATTCTTAAGAATTAAAAGTTTGTTGTCATTTGGAAGCGTGTAGGCCTTCTAATCTGCATTCTTAATCCTTTTGATCTTTTATTTTAAAAATTCACAAAAATCTAACCTTTCATTGGATAATACGAATTTAAAATAGGGGGAAATATCATTATGTTGGACACGTTGGACACAATTACTAGCACCCCTAGAAATCCTTATGAGTAAAATATCTCTGAAGTATATTCCCATTCATATTCACAAATTTGAGCACTCCAGGGTGATTATGAACATGAAATTATCCAGCCATGACTTCCTGTTTCACAGAAATATAAATAGGAGGGAATACAAAGCCCAAATTCCCTTAATCATCCATCACAATGAGAAAAACCAAAGAATATATTTCTGATGTGCAGCAAAAGATAATTGAGCTTCACAAATTAGTGAAGTGTCTTTAGGAAAAGAGCTAGAGCAGTGAAAATTCCCATTTCCACCATCAGGGCAATAATTAAGAGTTTCCAATCAACATGTTAAGAAACTGCCTGGAAGAGGACATATGTCTATATCGTCCTAATGCACGGTGAGAAGGAGAGTTTGAGTGGCTAAAGACTCTCCAAGGACCACAGCTGGAGAATTGCAGAAAATAGTTGAGTCTCAGGGTCAGAAAACCTTAAAGGAAAAATTGGTCAAACAGCACCTACATCACCACATGTTGTTCGGGAAGCTTTCAAGAAAAATTCTGCTCGCTCATCTAAAAACAAACTCCAGCATATTCAGTTATCAGACACGACTTGAACTTCAAATGGGAAAATGAGTGGTTGAACTGAAGAGAAGCAGCACCAACATGGAGCTTGGAATCTAAAGGGTCTGGAGTGATTCTGGACGAAGGAATGGTCTCTGATCTCTTGTCAGGTGATCTCTAACCTCATAAGGCATTATAGGAGAAAATTTTGAGCTGTTAAACTGGCAAATGGAGGTTTCAAAAAGTATTGAATAAAAGGGTGCCGTTAATTGTGGCCAATGTGTATTAGAGAAAAACATTTATTTCATAATGATATTTCCCCCCATTTTAAATTCTTATTATCCAATGAAAGGTTAGATTTTTGTGAATTTTTTAAATAAAATATCAAAAGGATTAACAATGCAGATTAATTTTCACAGCCTTCTTTGTTCATATTTACCAAGGGTGCCGATATTTTTGGCCATGACTGTATATGCAGTGTTGAGCCGTGACCTCAGATCTCAGGAGAAAACCCTCAGCGCATGGGCTAGGAAACATTATTATCTCTGTAGCCACCGCTTGACAACAGTCCCTAATAGCTTGCACAGAGCTAGTGCAAGGTCACGCTTGTCGCAGTGTGTTTTTCTGTGATGAAAGAGCGTCTTTGAGTGAGTCATCACAGGCGGACGCCGAAGGCATATTTGCTGCTTTTTCATAAGTTCTCTATTCCCTTGTAGAGGAACTCTTAACCTAGTATGGGAAACTTGCGTCCTCGCTGCGACTCTACCTTTCTAGATGGCTTGTTCGTTTCCTTGATCATGTGTTAACTTTAGAAGTGTATCACATCTGTGTGGTCTGAAGATGACATCACTTCCCAAGGCCCTCACAGATAATGATGCTGGCAGTGGCTTTATTTGCATATGCCTCCAGCTAGCGTTGCAATTTGGGCTTTGGTGGGATCTTGTGTGTTTTATCTGCTTTTGATGGGGGAATGGGGTCCTTTTATAGAAGTCCTACTCTATTCCGCACACACATACACAGTTGGCTTGTTTCAATAGTTTCAACAAGCCTCAGGTTGCCTTTATTACTGAGACGCCTCATTTTCGGCCAGCTTTGCTGATAGCTCACTCGGTTGGTGTCTACAACTGTCTGTACTTACACAGTAATACCTTTTGTGTATGTGTGGAGAGGACTTAAATCCGAAATGATATGATTTAGTAAACATTTGGGTCAAAGAATGTCTATTTTATTAACCCTGAGTATGTGTCTTTAAACATGACATAATAGCTCTGTTCCAACACCTAGTGAGCTGCCTTGCTGTCTACTGTCATATTAACAAAATTTTGGCAAAAATATCGCAGATAAAATAAGCTCCATTGGTTATTGTAAATAGTGTAATGATATATTAAGAACAACTCCCACAGAAGTTGCTTTAAGATCAAGAAGCGGTCAAAAAGTCAAATTTGTGCAACCAATTTGAACCTACTGCGAAATCTTTTGCTGTTACTCAAAATTCCAGCTTGTTTGGATTCTTATTTAAATGACTGAGTTTTGACAACGAAAATTCGTTCAAACTTTGAAGGCCTGTTTAGACCAAGGTTAATACATAAATATACCATTTTAAAGGGACAGTTCACACAGAAATGAAAATTCTGTCATTAATTGCTCACCCCCATGTCGTTCCAAACCCATAAAAGCTTTGTTCGTCTTCGGAACACATTTTAAGATATTTTAGATGAAAACCGGGAGGCTTGTGACTGTCCCACTGACTGCCAAGTAAATACCACTGTCAAGTCCCAGAAAAGTATGAAACACATCGTCAGAATACTCCATCTGCCATCAGTGGTTCAACCGTAACGTTATGAAGCGACGAGAATACTTTTTGTACGGAAATAAACGTTAGCAGATGGAGTATTCTGACGATGTTTTTCATACTTTTCTGTGCCTTGACAGTGTAATTTACTTGGCAGTCAACGGGACAGTCACAAGCCTCCCGGTTTTCATCCAAAATATCTTAAATTGTGTTCCGAAGACGAACAAAGCTTTTACGAGTTTGGAGCGACATGGGGGTAAGTGATTAATGACAAAATTTTCATTTTGGGGTGGAGTATCCCTTTAAGACCTTCATTCATCTTCAGAACACAAATTAAGATATTTTTGATGAAATCCGAGAGGTTCTACGTCAGAACGTTGTCTCCTTCATAAGCAGCATCACACATGCAGCGTCATACTTTTGTGAACGTGTGTCGAAGACTGACACAGAAGAGAAGAAATTGTTGAATGAAGTCATAATTCTTGTTTTCTTTGTGCACAAAAAGTATTCTCGTAGCTTCATAATAGGGCTGCACGATAAATCGCATACGATTATCATGCACATCTCGTTAGTAAAGCTGGTTCTGTGATTAGTAGCAAATCTCCATCACATGCATTCAGATGGAGTGGCATTTAATACACAGAGCCGTAGATCACTGACAAGCTACGCAATATCGTGTTCACAATCAAAGGCGATTAATCTGCGATTATGAACACGATATTGGGTAGCTTGTCAGTGATCTACGGCTCCGTGTATTAAATGCCGCTCCATTTGAATGCACGTGATGGAGATTTGCTACTAATCACAGAACCGGCTTTACTGACGAAATGCGCATGACATTTGCATGCGATTTATCGTGCAGCCCTACTTCATAACATTGCGGTTGAACCACATGGACTAATTTAATGCTATCTTTACTACCTTTCTGGGCCTTGAACATTTCAGTTGCGTTGCTGTCTATGCAGGGTCAGAAAGCTCTCAGATTTAATCAGAAATATCTTAATTTGTGTTCTGAAGATGAACAAAGGTCTTAAGGGTTTGGAAAGACATGAGGGTGAGAAATGAATGACCAAATTTTCAATAAATTTTCATCTTTGGGTGAACTATCCATTTAATAATTGTTCTAGTTCTGTGAGAACAGCGAAGTCCACACCTTTACTATTATATAACGATAACAACATAAATGAACCAACCTTCACAAAATTAACCATGGTTTTACTACAAAAGAAACCAAACAAACCATGGTTACTATAGTTAAACTATGGTAACCACAAAGTAACCATGGTTTTGCTACACTAACCATAGTTTAACCATGGTATTTGTCGTAAAGCTGTTGTTATATAATTGGTAATCAGTACGCCACTTTTAGTAAAACCCATGATTAAATTTCGAAAGGGATAATGTTGGAATCATCAAAACAATATTTTTTTCGACTGATAAATAACAAAAACATTGAGTAGGAGACTCAACTTACAGTTGGTTCCAATAGAATTTAACATTAGCATGTTGCTAAGCTAACAGAGTTTACTTTAATAAGGAACAAATGCATTTAAACAGAGTTTTCATACTTGCTGAAGTAATGGCTGAAATGTAGCTTGACAAATAGCATGCTGGCATTGTACATAATTGACCAATCATGATGTGCAAGAAGGCGGGAGAGCGAGAACTGTCAAAATAATGTAAATATGCATACATATAATGTGTGTGGTCTGCAGAGATCATTTCAAAAGCAAAACAAAACCAAAACCAGACATTTTAGGCAATTTAGAAATCCTAGCCAGGACATGTCTGTGAAAAAGAGGACTTATGGTCATCCTAGCATAAAATTACAGTAAAATGTAATGAGCCGATATCCTTAATAATTAAGCCAGTTTCAGGATATATGCTCTCTGAGCGAGTGGTAGATGTGAAATTGATGCCATAATGCACTTGGGAGTGTGGCGCTTCATATTTTATTTAGTTCTCTCATTTCTTTCATTATTTCTTCATCAGGTGATGTGATTGTCTACATCAATGACATCTGTGTTTTGGGCACCACCCATGCCGATGTGGTGAAGCTTTTCCAGTCTGTCCCCATTGGCCAGAGTGTCACCCTGGTGCTGTGTCGAGGTTACCCTCTCCCTTATGACCCTGAAGACCCCTCTGCTAGTTCCTCCATGCCCCCTTTGGGCCTAGTGGATCACCCGTTGCTGCTCAATGGAAGGAACAACTATGAAAATTACATGGAGTACATGTCTTTGACTGGACGCTTAGTACCTGATCACGGCGAGGGCCTTACCCCACATCCCCATCCTGGAGACACACACCTGGATGGCTCGCAGCCTCCATCCCTGACCACACCGGGACCCCCACCCGATGACAGCGTCTCCATGGCATCCTCCTCAGGCGCAACGGCCGGTGCTCAAGTGGCCCCTGAACTTCTGAGTCTCACTATAACCAAAGGCACAGAGGGTTTCGGGTTCACCATTGCCGACAGTCCCACAGGGCAAAGAGTCAAACAGGTGCGCTGATATGTTACTCTTTGAACAAACGTTTTAATATCGGGGGTCTCAAACTCAAATTAAATAGTGTGCATATATAAAACAATGGAAAAAAACATTATATCTATCTATCTATCTATCCATCTATCGTTCTATCTATCTATCGTTCTATCATTCTGTCTATCTAAATATATGTTATTTGTTATTTTAGAAAACAAATTATGTATTTTTTTTTTTTTGGAAAATGATCAGTTATACAGTATATATTTATATATTCATATATCAAGCACGATATGTGTCATAACTGTTTCTATACATTTGGATCAGGTTCTAGATCTATCTATCTATCTACAGTCATGGCCAAAAAAATCGGCACCCTTGCAATTCTGTCAGAAAATGCAACCCTTCTCTCAGAAAATTGTTGCAGTTGCAAATGTTTTGGTACTCACATGTTTATTTTTTTGTTTGCATTGGAACAACACAAAAAAACAGAGAAGAAAAGTCAAATCTGATACAATTCCACACAGAACCCAAAAAAATGCACTGGACAAAATTATTGGCACCCTTAACTTAATATTTGGTAGCACCCCCTTTGGAAAAAATAACCGAAATCAATCGCTTCCTGTAACCATGAATGAGTTTCTTACACCTCTCCACTTGGAATTTTGGACCACTCTTATTTTGCAAACTGCTCCAGGTCATTCAGATTTGAAGGATGCGTTCTCCCAGCTGCTGTTTTGAGATCTCTCCACAGGTGTTCTATGGGATTCAGATCTGGACTCATTGCTGGTAATTTCAGAACTCTCCAGCGCTTTGTTTGTAACCATTTCTGAGTGCTTTTTGAAGTGTGTTTCGGATCATTGTCCTGCTGGAAGACCCATGATCTCTGTTTGAGACGCAGCTTTCCGACACTGGCCACTACGTTGTGCCCCAAAATTCTTTGGTAATCATCAGATTTCATGATTCCGTTCACACAGTCAAGGCATCCAGTGCCAGAAGCAGCAAAGCAACCCCAAAACATCTTTGAACCTCCACCATGTTTGACTGTAGGGACGGTGTTCTTTTCTTTGAAGGCCTCATTTCTTTTTCTGTAAACAGTGCCATGATGTCCTTTACCAAAAAGCTCTACTTTTGTCTTATCTGTCCACAGTATGTTCTCCCAGAAGGATCGTGGTTTTGTCTCACAAATTTTGTCAAACTCCAGTCTTGCTTTTTTATGCCTTTGTGTCAGCAGTGGTGTCCTCCTGGGTCTCCTACCATCATTCAGATGGTGACGGATAGTGTGAGCTGACACTGTTGTACCCTGTATCTGCAGATCAGCTTGAATTTGTTTGGAAGTTAATCAGGGTTCTTTATCCAAGTAGATTTTTTAATTTTTCATTAATTTTGCTCTTCCGTCCACGTCCAGGGAGGTTTGCTACAGTGCCATGGGCTGTAAACCTCTTGATGATATTGTGCACAGTGGACACAGGAACATTAAGATCTCTGGAGATGGACTTGTAGCCTTGAGACTGTCCATGTTTTTCTGGCAATTTTTTCTCTCAAATACACATACAACTCTTTACACTTCTTTCTTTTCTCCATGCTCAGTGTGACACACAACACAAAGGTTGAGTCAACTTTTCTCCATTTGAACTGGTTGCAAGTGTGATTACTATATTGCCCACACCTGTTACTTGCCACGTGTGTCTAAATACAAATTACAGGAGCATCACATGCTTGAAAAGCAATTATTTCTTACAATTTTGACAAGGTGCCAATAATTTTGTCCAGTCCATTTTTGAGTTCTGTGTGAAATTTTATCAAGTCTGACTTTTCTTCTCTGTTTTTTTTTGTGTTGTTGCAGTGCAAACAAAAACAATAAGCACGTGAATACAAAAACATTTGCAATTGGAAAAATTTTCTGAGAGAAGTGTTGCATTTTCTGACATAATTGCAAGGGTGCCGATATTTGTGGCCATATCTATCTATCTATCTATCTATCTATCTATCTATCTATCTATCTATCTATCTATCTATCTATCTATCTATCTATCTATCTGTCTGTCTGTCTGTCTATCTATCGTTCTATCTATCCTTCAGTCGTTCTATCTATATCTATCTATCTATCTATCTGTCTGTCTGTCTGTCTATCTATCGTTCTATCTATCATTCTGTCTATCTATCTATCTATCTATCTATCTATCTATCTATCGTTCTATCTATTTATCTATCATTCTATCTATCATCTAAATAAATATGTTATTTGTTGTTATTTTAGAAATATGATTTTTTGGGGGAAAATGATCAGTTATATATATTTATATATATCAAGCACGATATGTGTCATAATTGTTTGTATATGTTTGGATCAGGTTCTGGAGCCGCAGGGTTGTCCGGGGTTATGTGAAGGAGATTTGATGGTGGAGATTAATCAGAAGGGTCTCCAGGGACTCAACCACACACAGGTGGTGCAGCTGCTCAAGGACTGTCCAGTGGGAACAGAGGCTACGCTTGTCATTCAGAGAGGAGCAACAGCAGGTGTGCACATTTCCACCCTTCATTTTTAAAACCAAGTTCGTCAGAAACGTGCTGAAGGTTGCCTGAAATCTACGTCAGACCTTGACAAAGTACAGTGTTCACTGAAAATTGAAATTTCTGTCAGTATCTACTCACTCTATATGTCTTTTTGTTTCTGTTGAACACAAATGGAGAAATTGAGGAATGCATACACTGCACTTTTTCAATACAACGATCGCCTATGGCTTCCAAGGGCTGTCCAAAGCTCCAAAACCTGCATGTTCCAAGGTTTCAGAAGCCACGACAGCTTTGTGTTAGAAACAAACCAAAATTTAAGTCTGTTTTTTATTTAAAAAAAAGAAAAGAAAATTGTTTAAATATGGATGTTACAAAATACTTATTTTTAAATTAGTACATTTGCCTCAAGTTGGGCATAAACACTGATGATAATTATTTAAAGATCGCAGAATATCATTTTTGGGTGAACTTTTACTTTAAAGTTTTGCCTGAAATGCTGAAAGTAACTTTGTACGCTTCAGTGCTTCAGTTTTTAGTCTTTTTCTAAGCGCTCTGAACTTGCCTTAAGCTTTGATTCAGCAAGATTTTGAAATAGAGGAGAGAAACATTCCTATTATAGACTCCTAGATGTGCTTTGCCTCACAAACTAACCAGTACATCTCAATTTCTCAGACTCGAGCTGTTTTCTTTCAGAATAACTGAAGCTGATGAGCTGTTTTTGGGCAATTTTAGCAAAGTCTTTGCAAGATTGCACACTGTATCATCTTTTGGCAAGAGCTGGTGACAGTTATTAGCATATTCAGACTGGAGCCAAGTTAATCTACTAATTCCATGCGAGTCCACTTATCGGAGTGCTTACTTTCATTAAAATGTCCGTGCAGAGCATAGTATTTTATCACCCTTCTTAATTAGGATATTCTCAGAATGAAAATGAATGAGGCAATTAATAGAAACTATCTTGAAGAAGGCTACAGTCTCTCCATGTGTACAGTAAACCTGATATGTGTTCTTAAGACGCTTGTCTGTTCCTCTAAACCACTATCAATCAAGTAATTACGTCCACGCTTCCTGCCAATTACGCCGTGCGTCTGTTCTCACCTCCTCTGCGTGTTTCACGACTGTATCGAAGGCTACGGTCTTAAAGGACCTCTCAGCAACCACTCCAAGGCCTCTTGTAAGGGAGCGAGAGACGGTCCCGCGTGACTCACTGGCTAAGTGCGAGACCATTCAGTTTCCTGCCGGCGTTCTGCCAAGAGCCCGGTCAGCGCCGGCCATGTTCACAGCTCTTTTCCCCAGTTCTCTAATTAAAACACGACTCCCACACTGAGCTGTGGAGATAAACAGGCAGACGAATCAGAACGCAGAGTGGCTCGAGGGGGGCGGGGCGTTCGCCAAACAGGCCAATCAGAGTGTGTTGCTTCCCAGCAGGTATCACTGAGGGAATACTCTGAAATAGATGCTGATTGAGGAGATGTAATTTATTCTTGGTGACGTGAAGAGTTTATATTATCATAATTTACATAAATTTACATGAATATATCTATTTAAAGCAGCGGGATGAATAGGCAGATAAATGTTAAGACAAGCATAATTTCACACCAGAAAACAAGGTGAGAATTCTGAATTCAAAGACGGTAAATAGACAGTCTTTCTTTTGCGCTGTCTGCACAAACTTGCAGTGTAACCAGAGCCAGTTATATATTTAAGATTAATTCATTATTTTTTCAAATAATAAAAATAAATAATTTCTGAAATCAAAAAAACAAAAACAAACAAATAAACACTGGAACAGGATGCTGTGAAGTGGAATTGAGGACAATCTGACAATATGTATAAAATAATATTTTTGTTTAATATTTGTATTTTATTAGTGTTTAATTAGGACAAGGGATGGATGAAATAGCTAAAAAAAAATCTTAATATTTTGTCATTCAGTATATATGTTGATAATTCTTAGATATCATATTTTTATAAAGGTATTACTTGACTAAAATTACTGTTTTTTTTTTTTATCAGAGCACTGTTGTTATTGGAAACTGAAACTATTGAAATGATTAAGTTAATTGAAATAAAGCTGACCAAATTTAAAAAATGAGGTGAAAAACACCAAAAAAAATCTACATGAAAATTAGAACTTAAAACAGAAAAAAAAAAATTGCGCTAAAATTACTAACCCTGAAATAAACAAATGAAAACTAAATAAAAACATAAAAAACTAATTACAATGGCAAAAGCTCATAACAAAATTACTAAAACGTAAACTGAAATGAAATTCAAATGAATTCAAAATATTAATAAATATTATAATAATATATAAATAATACTAAAATACAAAGGGACCATTATTTTAATTAGCAGTTGTTGCAGATTCAAAAATGCTAAAAGTAAAAAAAAATCTAGTTGAAAATGAATCAAGGCTTATTTTCCACACTATTCATCACTAAATTAACAAAAGAAAAATATATTTATTTGATCTGCTTTTATTTATATGCACCATGACTACATAACATACATAAAAAATAAATAGCAATATATACCTACATGTAATCCTGCCAGCAAAATAATAAAGAATATATTCTGCAAATATTCAGTATTTCGCCCAGACCTACTTAGGACGAGTTATTGGATTGCATTTACACCCAAGTGCATAAATGCAACTTTTGCAATAATTTCACTACATTTATTTCTGTTGGAATCAGAAATGATCTCATTTGGCAACAGACTGCCGAGGGAGGTAAATGCAATAAGAAATGTATTTCTTATCTCCAAATTTGCAGAGTACTAAAAAATCATTAAGGAACCAAAATTATCCTTACGATTCCCATTTCTCTACCTTATTAGTGCAGCAGTCAGAGCACAAATCCACTGTCCGTCTCCCTCGCTGCACTTCTTTTATGAGGATTATTGACATCTCAGGTAGGACTGGACAGGCAGGTGTGAGGTGATAACTATACTCCTCTGACTCCCTGTGCTGTCTGAAATATCATCAGGGCCGTGGCATTTCAGCAGTGCAGATAGCTCTCTTACATCCTCTTGGCTCTATTCCATCTGGGTCTCGGTGAACTCAGAGCTGACAGTCACCCCGAATCCCTCGTGATTCCATCTAACTCACCTTTCAGACTTCACCTGAGAGAGACGCACGACATGAGTGAAACCCAAGGACGCATGAGGCCACTGACAGAACGTGGCATTCAACTTTGAAGTTAGAATTTTTTGAAGGTTATTTCATTGTGTAAGTCCGAATGCGGCAATAAAGAAATAACAAATCCTTGAAGCCTTGAACGAAATCTAGATCGAAGTTCTCTGCTTTTTCTTGTCCATATGGCTTCTTTTGTGATGCATTGGGGGAGGAGGAGGACTTGTGGAGTGGCACGACTGTGCACGTTTGCCCGAGGCTTTATGTTTAGCCCTTCGCTGCCAAGTCGTGTCCTGGTCATATAGCGTTTGATGTAATCCTGTTAGTTTAAGTAGGCAGAAAAATGCCTCACTCCCCAACAAATGCTCACATACACACATCCAGACGTTCACATGCGTGCACATTTTCATGCAAACAGAAGCACAAAGACTCGCAATATAGGCTGTGCAATTGAAAGAAACAGGTACGAGTCTAAGAAATGAAATGTCATAACTCATTATTCTCATAGCACCTCTGGCCATGATTTAATCACATTGCAGATGAATCTTAAACAAACCTTCATATCACAGACAGTCATATCACAAATGTACATCATACATTTTATTATATGGGGAACTCAGAATAAAACAGTACTGTGGTAATTCTTTGCATATTGTAAAAAGTGAAATGTGTGGTTGTAACTATTTCTACCCAGATGTATTTCTATGTATTTCTACCCAGTCTGACCATTAAAATGGATTTCTGTTAGTGTAAATAATGTAGTCAGAAAGATACTTTATTCATAATGTCATAATATTTTTCATTAATTGTTTTTATTTGAAAAAAAAAAGTTGTAATACATGTATTTTAGATGTAATTTGGTTCATTTATACATTGTTTTTAATATAAACACACTATTCTATATCCCTTTTTCTGACCCCATTGGCACTTTTTTAATAAAACAAGAAAAACAACATGTCAGTGGAGTCTGAAAAATAAACTTAATATCTAATGCAAATGTTTATCTCGAACATATACAGTATGTTTATAAATAAAGTATCTTGCTATAATGAGTTTTCTGATGCATTTACTAGAATCAGAAAATATCACTAATAAAAATTCATTTTTATTATGACAGAAACACTACAGTACTCTACATAATATATAATATAGCGTGAGTGTTATAATAATGGTAAAAATGCTCATTTCCATTTATTTTTCTCATAAGTGATCATAATCCTACATTTTCTTCCTAATTTCTGATTATCCTAATACTAATACGTAGACATGTTACTACAGATATGTGTCCGATACGAATGAGCCAGTAATGCTGAGTGATATACAGTGATATAGATTCAACACATATGCTAAAAGCATTTCTGGCCATTCATATTTCAGAATTATTCAGAACTGACTGGAAGTCAAAAATCTAGTTTAGTGTCTTCTTTCTCCTTTACGGTACTAAATACTGTTTGGCAGGCTCAATTTTAGTCTTTTTATTTAAGATGAGTTTGGCACCTGCTCAAAGCTAATGATGTAATTACCTTGCAAATAAATGCAATAAACTTTCCTCACTGCCTACAGGACAACAAAGTGAAGAGAAAAATGGATGAATATTATGTGACAATTATGAAAAATTACTCCTTAGATCTAATGATATTAATCATTCTCTTTCTTTCTCTATCAGGCCTCTACACACCCTGGGATCCCACAAAACAGGTAAATGATTTGAAATATTTGCTTTCTCACACTACTGTTTGTTTTTGCATGTTCTTAAACTGATCTTTACACCTTCTGTAAATTCAAAGGGTCGTGAAGTAAGGATTCAATACAGATTCAACCACATGACATTTGGTTCCATTAACAGTTCTCGCAAGTGCTTTCTTCCACTGGTATGGATGGAACGCCATAAATATGTAGATATTTTACAAGGTGGCGATTTTGAATTAATTTGTATTATGTAATTTTGTATGGACACATCATATAAATTATCCAATTCACCAGTTTTAGTGAATCAAATAGATGCAGTGCAACCAGTGTAGCCCGAACCTTGAAGGAATGACTCTTATGAGCTGATTCATTTTAATGAATCAAATACATACAGCACAACCAGAGTTGTCTGATTTCAAAACAAATGACTCTTCTAAGCCATCCGACTAATAATATAATATTTTAAAAATTATTTTTAATAAATCAAACACATGCCGCAGAACCAGAGTTGTCCAATTTCTGAACAAATGACTCTTAGTCGGTTCGTTGTAGTGAATCAAACACTGTGGTCTGATTCCTGTATGAATGATTCTAATGAAACATTCTTTTTTAGTATTCCTGTCAAACGATTAATCGCATCCAAAATAAAAGTTTTTATTTACATAATATATCTGTGTGTACTATGTATATTTATTATGTATATTTAAATACACACACATACAGTATATACTTTAAAAATATTTACATGTATTTACATGTATATATTTATATTATAAAAGTAACATATTTTTCTTAAATATATACAACCCGAATTCCGGAAATGTTGGGACTTTTTTTAAATTTGAATAAAATGAAAACTAAAAGACTTTCAAATCACATGAGCCAATATTTTATTCACAGTAGAACATGGAGAACATAACAAATGTTTAAACGGAGAAACTTTGCACTTTTATTCACTAAATGAGCTCATTTCAAATTTGATGCCTGCTACAGGTCTCAAAATTTGGCACTGGAGCAACAAAGGGCTGAAAAAGCAGGAAATTTTGAAAAGATTCAGCTGGGAGAACATCTAGCAACTAATTAAATTAATTGACATTAGGTCTGTAACATGATTAGCTATAAAAGGGATGGCTTAGAGAGGCAGAGTCTCTCAGAAGTAAAGATGGGTAGAGGCTCTCCAATCTGTGAAAGAGTGCGTAAAAAGATGGGAATATTTTAAAAACAACGTTCCTCAACATCAAATTGCAAAGGCTTTGCAAATCTCATCATCTACAGTGCATAACATCATTAAAAGATTCAGAGAAACTGGAGAAATCTCTGTGCGTAAGGGACAAGTCCGAAGACCTTTGGATGCCCGTGGTCTTTGGGCCCTCAGACGACGCTGCATCACTCATCGGCATGATTCTGTTATTGACATTACTAAATGGGCCCAGGAATACTTCCAGAAACCACTGTCGGTAAACACAATCCGCTGTGCCATCTGCAGATGCCAACTAAAGCTCTATCATGCAAAAAGGAAGCCATATGTGAACATGGTCCAAAAGCGCCGTCGTGTCCTGTGGGCCAAGGCTCATTTAAAATGGACTGTTTCAAAGTGGAAAAGTGTTCTATGGTCAGACGAGTCCAAATTTAACATTCTTGTTGGAAATCACGGACGCCGTGTCCTCCGGGCTAAAGAGGTGGGAGACCTTCCAGCGTGTTATCAGCGTTCAGTTCAAAAGCCAGCATTTCTGATGGTATGGGGGTGCATAAGTGCATACTGTATGGGCAGCTTGCATGTTTTAGAAGGCACTATGAATGCTGAAAGGTATATAAAGGTTTTAGAGCAACATATGCTCCCCTCCAGAAGATGTATATTTCAGCAGGACAATGCAAAACCACATACTGCAGCTATTACAACAGCATGGCTTCGTAGCAGAAGAGTCCGGGTGCTGAATTGGCCTGCCTGCAATCCAGATCTTTCACCTATAGAGAACATTTGGCGCATCATTAAACGGAAAATACGTCAAAGACGACCACAAACTCTTCAGCAGCTGGAAACCTATATCAGGCAAGAATGGGACCAAATTCCAACACCAAAATTCCAGAAACTCATAACCTCGATGCCCAGACTTCAAACTGTTTTGAAAAGAAGAGGAGATGCTACACCATGGTAAACATGCCCCTGTCCCACCTATTTTGAGACCTGTAGCAGGCATCAAATTTGAAATGAGCTCATTTTGTCCATAAAATTGTAAAATTTCTCAGTTTAAAAATTTGTAATGTTATCTATGTTCTATTGTGAATAAAATATTGGCTCATGTTATTTGAAATTCTTTTAGTTTTCATTTTATTCAAATTTAAAAACGTCCCAACAATTCGGGTTGTACGTGCATGTGTGTGTATTTACATATACATAATAAATATACACAGTACACACATATACTATGTAAACAAAAAACTTTGGATGCGAATAATCGCGATTAATCGTTTGACAGCACTATTTTTAGTGACTCAAAAACATGCATTCCCAAACAAGTGATTCAAACGTGTCTGTTCTTTTAAGTGAATCTAACAAATACAGCTTTTAACTAGGTGTTCATATGACAAAGTGTAAAGATGCATATTATGTGTTTTGTTAGTAGTATTTAATAAAAATGATTGAAATGTATGACCACATTTTTTGGGATTTTCATCTCTAAAAACATTTATAAGTTATAAATGTTCTCATACACATATGTACAAGTGTATACTGTTACCTTTAAAATGATATTTCCAATATTTGCCATGTAATACAGCGCAAATTGATTGCTCATTTCAGCAGATACGCTGATGTAATTTTGACAGTTGTGATTCAGCTTCGGCGTTTGCTGGAGAAATGATCAAGTCATGTTTTTTTTGTGAAACGTAAGAGGATTTACGCATCTGCACACCTCCAGCTAGCTGCTGCCCTTTAGCAGTGATTTTAGACCAGCGTCTGATGGCCGAAATCCCTCAGCAGCTCAGAGCAATTGCAGCATCAATCTCCGATTGCTGTTAAAGACAAACCGCAGCCACGAGTTCTCAGTCTCAGCACGTGTTCAGCGGCGCGCTGGATAACACTCTGATGAAACCCGACATGGAAATGTCCCGGGTGACAGATGCATTAACGCCGTCGCCATGGGTGGCGTGCTTAATCAGTATGCCTCTTGTGCTGCTGCATTAGCAAACAAAAAGCTTTAACTGACAGCAAAGTGTGCCTCTTTAATATGTGTGTTTGTGAAGGTGGAGCACGCTTGAATGTGTTTATCATGAAGAGAAATTATTCCAAGCAAAGATTATGCAGGTGATACTCAATTGATATTCCTCCTCCTCGGTCCCCGAGACCCGCGGACTCAATCATGCTGCCTTGTGATTTATAGCTCTGGCCGACTTAAAAACAAAACTCCTCATTTCTGAAAATGGATTCATTTTAAGTTTTAAATATTAAAGAGAGGGTTCGCATAAAAATGAAAATTCTGTCATTATTTGCTCACCCTCATGTCACTTCAAATCTGTGGGATTTGTTTTTTCACTGTCTATTTATTTTACAAAAGAAACAACTTTCACATGATACAAACCCTTTTAGAAGAGTTTGAAATTATGGCAAGTAAAGGTTATTATCCATATATCCATAATAATATCCATAATATTTCAAATACTGTTATTTCATTATCATTGACATTTTACAGTTTTTATTAAAAGTTTGAAGCAGTTTACATTTTTTTTTTAGTAATTTTGTCTTTTTGTAGTTTTTGTTTTTGTTTTTTGTAGTACATGTCTACATTGTTTTTTTTTTGTCTTTTTCTTTCAGTTTATTTTAGTGCATTAAGTTCAACTAAATTAAAATGAAAAAGTGTTGCCTTTGCAAATAGCTAAATTAAAATATGTATATATTGTATTTTATTTCGAGTAACAATTTTGTTGTGGTTTTAAATTTAGTTTGTGTGTGTGTGTGTGTATATATATATATATATATAAGTAAGTCAATTAAAAATCATTAAAAAATTTTATCTGGTTAATTACATTATATGGTTATTAATTAATCTAATCAATTGCAAATAAAAATTGTATAGTATATGTTTATGATATATATGTCTAACCCTAACCTCTTTCAGTTTATTTTAGCATATTAAAGTTCAACTAAATTTAAATGAAAAATTTTGCCTTTGCAAATAGCAAAAATAAAAAGTTTTTTATATTTTATTTTATTCCAGTTAACATTGATTTTATTTTGAGTAACTTTTTAAAATTTAGTTTCATTTGTAGTTTAACTATTAGTTATTAGTTTAGTTTAACTATAATAATCCTGGTTGATACAAAATTGTATATAATTTTTAATATTTTAATATTTTATTTAACATATATATATATATATATATATATGCATGCATGATTGACCATTTCTGTTTGGCCAATCAAAAACAAGTATTCTAGCAAGCCATTTAATAAAAGACGATATTAGCAGAATATCCCAGGCTGTTTTTGTCACTATCCCACAACAAATGAATGCGCCACAGTGTTTTTAGTCCACTTGTGTAATCTTCCTCAGTTTTACACGTCTTAATTGCATTGCAGATCCACAAATGGTGTTTGGGAAACTTAATGGACTATCCAAGGTTAAGTTTCTCCGAAGCCTTGTAAAGTAATGCAACATTTCATTTAGCGCATTTAGGTATTTCTAGAACTGGCCGTGATATCTAATTTCATGTGAGTTCACTTTCATCCTGGTGTGAGATACATAATTTTCAGGAAGCCGTCCAGTGCTGCTGGATTCAGGGCTCGTAATGGAATTGGCAGGTTAAGCGGAGAGAGCTGCAGGTGAAATGAACAGCTCACAGGAAATAGGATCCATTAGCCCCCGGGGCGCATGACTGTAGCACAGATACTTCACTTCACACTTTAGTCCCTCACTTAGGGCTTAATTCATCTCCCCCACTGAACCTCCAGAGAGCGATTGGACTGCTAAACTCTCTCCTCGCAGAAAGAGGACAGGAGTAATGACAGGGGTCACCTTTATGAAACGCCAGATGTTCTCCTCTTGAACTTTTAAAGGATCTACATGAGAGATTTGCACTTCTTTTTGGCACATGTATATATATTATCCACTCAAACCAGTCTATATCTGTGTTGTCCATACAGTGGGACCCTCAAGGAAGCCCCCAGACCAGCTTGTCGGCTGCTTTGCTCCCCCACGGTGCCCCACATCCCGGCCAGACGCTCCATCGCTCCTCTGTTCCGGACACAGAGCCCTTCCACCTGAGCAAGCCGGACCCCTACGACCTCTATGAGAAGTCACGTGCCATTTATGAAAGCAGACGTAAGTCAGAGATTTTGGTCGCTTTCTAGTTATTTATAAATTACTTTATAAAATATTTCAGCTTAGATTTATATGTATGTGTGTATATATATATATATATATATATATATATATATATATATACATGCATACAGTATATATATTAGTGCTGGGAAATGATTAAAATATTTAATCACGATTAATCGCATGATTTTTCTTTTATATTAGCTGTCAGTCATGAAATGAGAGTCATAATGAAAATGGGTGTGAAAATACCCCCAAAAGATATTTTAAAATCATTATTGTGTTAAATAATAAAAAATATCAAGTAGATATTACTAAAAAAGTAACTTTAGAAAGAAATGTTTTATTTGATTCAACATCTTTTTTTTTTTACACATAAACGTTTAGGCTACAATGGCATAACAATCTATGGAGCATAAAAGAAGATTATTTGAGAAACGTCTCAGTATTTTTGTTTATACAGTGAAAGTCATTGGTAACCAAATTAGCTTGGTTACCAACATTCTTTTTCCTCTGCTTACCAACATTCTTCATTATTTTCTTTTATGTTCCATAAAAGAAAGCAAGTGATACAGGTTTGAAACGTCATGAGGGTGAGTAAATGATGACAGAATTTTTCTTTTTGGGTGAACTATTATTATTATTTTTTAAACAGCTTTATTATTTTTATATATATATATATTTTTTTTTAGTGAAGTGATACTCTAAATAAGAAACTAAAATTGCCAGCAGGTGGCGGTAAATGTCTTTATGAGTAAGTCATTGAGTCATTCATTCATTCGATTCATTCAAACTGCTGATTTATTCAAGAATCAAGTAAATGGCTCTCTTTATGAATGGGCCATTGAATCATTGGTTCACACAATTTGTTCAAAATGTGCATTCATTCAGAAACGAAACACCGCTTGCTCGGAGATGCACAACAGTTCAGGGGTGTATTCCAGAAAGCAGGTTATGTGACATGCCCGTGTATGTTTAAGGGTAAGCGGATAAACTCAGCTTTTGGTTCCAAAACCAGAGGTAAATTTTAGGGTGTGTAAGTAGCCATATTAACTTATTCTCTGAACGTAACCTGTTTCGGCGTAGGTTATGTTTCAGGGTTAGTTTACTTCAAGAGGTATCAGCGCATGCGTGACCTACTGACAAGACTCCAGTGGGTGTGACAGATTATTAAATATTATTGTACAATATTAAATATTATTGTATATTGTATTGCCATATATAATAGTTATATGTATAAATTATAAAACTCTATTATAACAAGGCAATGTTCATTACATTAAATTATATATATTTATTATATTATATTATCATCACACACATCATGGATCTGCATTTTCTATCATATATTTCTATAATAAAAATACATATCTGATATGACGACTTATATAATTAGCATCAAACTAACACAATAATTCTTATTCTCAAGCATTTAAAGATTAAACGAAAAAGAAATGAAAAATGATTGCACAACCTAAAATGTCGATATGCACTAAGTATGCAAATGTCCTGTGAGCAGAAGAAGAAGAAAGTAGTATTATTCCTCGCTCTGTTGAGTACTTTGATGTCATACAATGATCAATCAGCACAGCGCAAACAACCAACACCTGGTTATTTTTTTGGCAATTTACAAATCCTGTGCAGAACGTGTCACTTCCCACGTAAATGTATTAAAATAAACAAAAAAACAATACTGTAGTACTATTCTCACTAGTACTATTATCAATGGGTTCCCACAGTCATCGAAATTCTGAAAATAAAGCTGGAATTTTTTTTGGAAAATGGGAAAGACCTGGAAACTGATTCAATTATGTTAAAAATCTTAATCTTAAAAATCATTTTAAAAATCTTGGTTTGATTATGAAGTATTGTGTAATGAGTATAATTTTTTATTTCATCAGCTGGAAAGTGCTCTAGTGTAAATTATATTTGCTCACAAGCCCTACAGGGTCACCAAAAAATTGGCCAAACAGTTTCACAAAGCGAGTCTTTAGTGAAATGGTCTGAATAAAATATTTTTTTACAAAAGTAATCCAATTATCACAAACAACAACTATAGTAGTCATGGAAATAAATAAAAAGGAAATTAATATATTGTATTACAGTTTAAATAATATTTTTTCAAATTATATTAATCCCAATTGGAAAGCAAAATGTGCTTCATTTTCATGAAAATAATGTCACAACCAGAAAAAATAGGCCCCATTTTCTTCAGTCTAATAAAAATGTATTTATCACTTTAATTTTAATTTATTTAATAATTTATTTCTTTTTAGTTTGAGGAGAAATATGAGCCTCTACAATTCTTGACAGGTTTCTTGTGACTCCTCCACATATGAGCCTAAATAAAGCATAAAGCTACTTGATAGTACAAAGTCTTTTTGAATAAATTAATTGTTTGAAGCTCTCGTTTCTCATTCACACAGAGCCAGTCCCTCCTCGGACGCTGACAGACTCTACAGGCAAGTAGAGGAATGTGCTGCTTTCCTTTTCTTTATGTCACAGAGCACATGTGCTGTTAGTCATTTCAATAGCTAATTTATGTAACCCATGTGACTTCAGTTCTCTATATTTAGCTCTCTGTCTACCACTATACTCTTATTCTCCACTACATCAGAAGGTTCAGCACTCCAGTTTGTGAGGTGACCTACATAACGTGTGGCGTTCTCTGATCCTTCAGCTTGCGTTCAGGTTTAGGAACGGTTTGAAGAAGTTCTGCTCAAACATGATCAGTTTTTAATGTGTTGCTATGTGGTTGTTAGGTGGTTAAATATCCCTAACCAAGGAAGCAGCATGAATTAATCGCTCTTGAGTTTGCTGTGTGTGATCTAGACTGTGAATCTTGTTCCTCAGGTGTGGAATATCAGGAAGTGGAAGTGCACCTGCTGCGTGAGAAGACCGGCTTCGGCTTTAGGATTCTGGGTGGAGACGAGGCGGTGCAGGCTGTGAGTCCGGAGGCCCGAGACAAGGCTCGTATGGGGCAGGATAAACAGATACTGGTTCATATCTGTACAGCTCCACGAGCAGCAGATGGAAACATACCTGAAAAAAATCATTTCCTGCTTCCTTCAGCTACTTATACAACACTACCATAGCAAAGCCATGATTTGGGTTGGGCATGTACCGTGATTATATGGTATACGAGTATAGTGGTTATTAAAAATTTAGGAAATGATGATGAGTGACACAGACTGCCATTTAAAAGTTTGTCAGTAAGATTTTTTTATGTTTTTGAAATAAGTTTCTTATGATTACCAAAGCTACATTTATTTGATCAAAACACAGTGAAAAGTAATATTGGCAAACATTATTAGAATTTAAAACAACTGTTTGTGTTTTCATACATTTTATAATGCAATTTATTCCTGTGATGCAAAGCATCATTATTCCAGTAAATAATTATAATGTTTTTGTGAAAAGCATTGTTTTAAAATACATAATAAAAAGTATGTTTTTTAATTATTGTATAAATATATATGTTATGTACAGTGGGTACGGAAAGTATTCAGACCCCCTTAAATTTTTCACTCTTTGTTATATTGCAGCCATTTGCTAAAATCATTTAAGTTCATTTTTTTTCCTCATTGATGTACACACAGCACCCCATATTGACAGAAAAACACAGAATTGTTGACATTTTTGCAGATTTATTAAAAAAAGAGAAACTGAAATATCACATGGTCCTAAGTATTCAGACCCTTTGCTCAGTATTTAGTAGAAGCACCCTTTTGATCTAATACAGCCATGAGTCTTTTTGGGAAAGATGCAACAAGTTTTTCACACCTGGATTTGGGGATCCTCTGCCATTCCTCCTTGCAGATCCTCTCCAGTTCTGTCAGGTTGGATGGTAGCGTTGGTGGACAGCCATTTTAGGTCTCTCCAGAGATGCTCAATTGGGTTTAAGTCAGGGCTCTGGCTGGGCCATTCAAGAACAGTCACGGAGTTGTTGTGAAGCCACTCCTTCGTTATTTTAGCTGTGTGCTTAGGGTCATTGTCTTGTTGGAAGGCAAACCTTCGGCCCAGTCTGAGGTCCTGAGCACTCTGGAGAAGGTTTTCGTCCAGGATATCCCTGTACTTGGCCGCATTCATCTTTCCCTCGATTGCAACCAGTCGTCCTGTCCCTGCAGCTGAAAAACACCCCCACAGCATGATGCTGCCACCACCATGCTTCACTGTTGGGACTGTATTGGACAGGTGATGAGCAGTGCTTGGTCTCATCAGACCAGAGAATCTTATTCAGGTGTTTTTTAGCAAACTCCATGCAGGCTTTCATGTGTCTTGCACTGAGGAGAGGCTTCCGTCGGGCCGCTCTGCCATAAAGCCCCGACTGGTGGAGGGCTGCAGTGATGGTTGACTTTCTACAACTTTCTCCTGTCTCCCGACTGCATCTCTGGAGCTCAGCCACAGTGATCTTTGGGTTCTTCTTTACCTCTCTCACCAAGGCTCTTCTCCCCCGATAGCTCAGTTTGGCCGGACGGCCAGCTCTAGGAAGGGTTCTGGTCGTCCCAAACGTCTTCCATTTAAGGATTATGGAGGCCACTGTGCTCTTAGGAACCTTAAGTGCAGCAGAAATTGTTTTGTAATCTTGGCCAGATCTGTGCCTTGCCATAATTCTGTCTCTGAGCTCTTCAGGCAGTTCCTTTGACCTCATGATTCTCATTTGCTCTGACATGCACTGTGAGCTGTAAGGTCTTATATAGACAGGTGTGTGGCTTTCCTAATCAAGTCCAATCAGTATAATCAAACACAGCTGGACTCAAATGAAGGTGTAGAACCATCTCAAGGATGATCAGAAGAAATGGACAGCACCTGAGTTAAATATATGAGTGTCACAGCAAAGGGTCTGAATACTTAGGACCATGTGATATTTCAGTTTTTCTTTTTTAATAAATCTGCAAAAATGTCAACAATTCTGTGTTTTTCTGTCAATATGGGGTGCTGTGTGTACATTAATGAGGAAAAAAAATGAACTTAAATGATTTTAGCAAATGGCTGCAATATAACAAAGAGTGAAAAATTTAAGGGGGTCTGAATACTTTCCGTACCCACTGTATATAAGTGGAGGCTGTTTTTGCTCATATATCAGTCTGATTACACTACATAATTTTTTTAGATAAATTTGTGTCCATGAAGCTTCAAAATATATTTATTTTTTTAAAGTATACACTTTACTACATGATTATGTTCGTTTTATGTTTATTTATATATAATTTATATATAAATAAACATTTTATATATAATTTATAGGGTTAAATTTATAGCAAAATTAACTATATTGTGAGACGTTTCAATAAAATTAAAATTACTCTTACTGTGGTATTTTTTTATTATAATGCCCAGTCCAAATAGTATTTTTTTTTTTTTTTTCAAAAATTTGTTACTGAATTTTCCTTCATTTCTATTTTTTCATTTGCATTATAGTTTTATTTCAGTTCAGTGTAGTTTTCATCCCTTTCATTCCATCACAAACTGTTCCATCTGCCTGTAATGAGACACACAACACTGTGGTTGGTTGTTTTACATGTCAATCAAACAGCTGCTTTTTATTGGATTGCTGTTGTTGTTGTATATTTATTCATTTTATTTATTTTTATTTATTTATTTGAAAGAATACATTGCTAGTCTGAAGTCAGGGTTGAGAAATATTTAAAATATGTACAATTCCAGATAAAAGAATGTTTGCTTGCATTTTAGTTTTATTCTTTTGCACTTCATTTTTTAATTGTTTTAGGTTTTTTTTTTTTTTTTTACTGCTTATTTTCTTCTTCATAATAGTTATGGTTAACAGTAACAGTAACCTTGATCCATACCATGCTACTGTATATATCAAATAGACTATCAAATATTATCTGATACCATAAATATCTGCTTAATTTTACAGATTTTGTGCAGAGTTGTGTCTTTTAAAAGCCTCCAAACTGAATTGTCTTGGATTTTCTTGGATTTCAAATGACAGTGTATTTACAGTCGTCTTTTAGCTAGTTGTCTTTGGTAATTTGATTTAATTTCATAAATAAATACCTGCAGTTGAGCAACTTTCTGTCAGGCTAGATATGTATAATCCCATCAGCTTGTCAAGAATATTGCTGTTTGAACATGTAAGACCGGTGACAATATTATTATGAGACTGTGCACGTCGGTTCACATTAACACGATGGCTGATTTTTCCTCACAGATTGTGATCGGAGCAATCATAGAGAACAGCCCTGCGGAGCGCGACGGCAGACTGCGTCCGGGAGATGAGCTGGTCTCGGTTGACAGGATGCCCGTGGCGGGGAGACCACACCGCTACGTCATCGACCTCATGCACGCGGCGGCACGAAACGGACAGGTCACCCTGACCGTCAGGAGGAGAGTTCTGCTGCAGCAGGGTGAGCAAAACTCTCCTCAAACAAACCCTCCAGTGACAATTTGATCCTCAAAACTAGTCATTTACTGCACTGTCAAGGTTTATAAAACGGCAAATTCCATAATATAGGTATTTAGGAGGAGTAACAAGCAATTGTTTTTTTTAGTTTCTTTAACCCTATAAAGCCTACTGTATCATATTTCATATGAAAATGATCAATATGATAAAATCCTGTCTGATTTGTTAGTTTATACTTTTGTGGCAAGTAAAAGGCCTTTTATTGTAATTGTAAAAATGTCCACCTTCAGATCTCAGTACATGTTTTCTTGCTTGCTTGATTTTTAAAAAGTAAATGTAAGAATAACTTTCATGTTGTCATTAATATTTCAAGATTAACATTTACTCAACTTAAGCAATTCAGGTTTAATTGATTATGATTTTTCCACAATTGTTTTTAGAAAAATCATGTGCCAAATATGATATATCAAATCTCTTAATCAAATTTGTATTGCATTGTATTATAGGTTTTTGCATTATATGCAAAACTAAACAATTAAATATCTTACTAAGAAGTTTTTGGGAGCTATAGAGTGAAAACTGATATTTATATGCATTTTAATGTAGTCTATACTGTTAAAAATATATTTACATCAGAATTTAATCTGATTTTTGGCCATATAAATATCAGCGACTGCACCAAATTGCATATTTTTGATCGATTTGGGCCTCTGAGTAAAACAGGTGTTTTTTCCTCCACTATTAAAGCCTGATGTATTAAATATGACACAAAACATGAAACACATATGTAGACTTTTTAGATAAAAAAAAAAGGTTTAAAAAAATGCTCCATAAAATAACAACAAAAAAACAGATTTTTCTGACTATTATTTCATATGCCTGGAATTACATTATCAAGAAGTCAGAGCACAGTAATTGGTGGCAATTATCTCTGGAGTCACACTGCTGTGGTTCTGTGTTTGCATTGATTGAGGTTGTGTTTGCTGCCACCTGCAGGCCAGCCATGTGAGGAAAACGGTGCAGCGGCCAATCAAAACAGTTCTCCCCGGGGTCATGCTGTGTGCCCGGTCAACTTGCCCCCCACCACTGATGTAGTTATCCACCGTAAGGAAAGTGAAGGCTTTGGCTTCGTCATCATCAGCTCCCTCAATCGTCCAGAGACCACAAACACAATAAGTAAGTCCTCCTTTCACACAGCTGTTTATCTGATGCTCTGGTGAACGCTAATGCATTCTTTTACACATGGCGACATGTTTATTAAGACAGACTCCTTAGAGTAAAGTTCAGTTTGTAGTGCAGATGTATTGAAAATATTGCATCAGGCCCATCATGTGTCCAAGAATACAGTCCACAAAGTTAAAGTGAAGAAGCTGATTCATCTTATCCACATTTGGGTAAATCTCACAAAACCTGTAAAAATAAATAAATAAATATCAATAAAAAAAAAACTATCTCAGCCCAAAATTTACAAAAAAGTGCATACCTATTGCAGTTCCATTAGAGATTATTGAGAATACTTTTTATAGTCATTTATATAATTTATAAATAAATACTTCTCAAATACTATTATTATAATATTTATTATTAGTATTATATAGTAATGAAGCCTATTTTAGTACCACTGAGTTTAATAATTGAGAATATTTTAATAGTATATACATTATACATATAAATATATATATATATATATATATATATATATATATATATATATATATATATATGATTATGGTTACGTTAATGATAAATGTTTTTGTCTTTATTACAACAAAATGAAGCCTATATTAATACCATTAATAATACTATTGAGAATATTTATAATAGTAATGTAAATAAATTATAAACATCAAATAAATGTATGATAACAATGTTAATAAAAACATTTACCTTATATTCATTTATTATTATTATTATTATTATATTTGTAGTAATTATTGGGGGGATTACAAAAGTAAAATGTATTAAAATAATAACAATTCAAATGGAAAATATGCTCAGTTGTGATGAAAATATCACAATGTACAAATAATGAACAGTACTAAAACAGACTTTATTTTCTTTATGGAAAATATTATTTCTATTTTTATGTTTTTTATATTGGAGGGACATATTACATTTCTTATTATATATATTTTTAAAAACTACAATATGACCAAAATATTTTACATGAAATTCTCACAATATTTACATTCATATGTTTTGTAGCTGTGCCACATAAGATCGGCCGCATCATCGAGGGCAGTCCGGCTGATCGCTGTGGGAAGCTGAAGGTTGGTGATCGTATTATGGCTGTCAACTGTCAGTCTATCATCAACATGCCTCACGCTGACATTGTCAAGCTGATCAAAGACGCTGGACTCACTGTCACCTTGCACATCATCCCTGAAGAAGGTATGATCAGAATATGTTACAACAAAGAAAGATTTCTGTCTTCTTCCTTTGTAAACACAACCGTTTTTGCCCTAGACGTAAACGGTGCTCATTCGGCCCCAACATCAGAGAAGCAGAGTCCCATGGTGGCCCAGAAGCACAGCCCTCAGACTCAGTCCAGCCCAGCAGCCCAGCAGAGCCCGACCATGGCTCATCCCAGCCCACCAGCCCCCCACCCCAGCCCAGCCACCACGCAGCCCAGCCCCCTGCTGATGGAGCTGGGCCCTGGAGCTCCGCACAGCAGCCCACCAGTGACTCAAAGCAGTCTGCCTGTGAGTCAGGCCGGCCTGGAGGCCATGCAGTCGGGCTCAGCGGTGACTCAGGCTGCTGCTGCTGTGGATCCGGGCATACCGGGAGTTCAGCCCACCTCCATCGGATCAGTGCCAGTCCCACCACAGCTGTACCTTCATGACACCAGGTACTGTTTGCCCAGATTCATTCTTTCTTTCTTTCTTTCTTTCTTTCTTTCTTTCTTTCTATCTATCTATCTATCTATTGTACTATCGTACTATCGTTCTATCTATCGATCTATCATTCTATTGTTCTATCTATCGTTCTATTGTACTATTGTACTATCATTCTATTTATCGATCTATTGTTCTATCATTCTATTGTTCTATCTATCGTTCTATCTATCTATCGTTCGATCTATCGTTCTTTTGTACTATCGTTCTATCATTCTTGTTCTATCTATCGTTCTATCTATCTATCGTTCTATCATTCTATCTATCAAGCTATCGTTCTATCTATCTATCGTTCTATCTATCTATCAATCTATCTATCTATTGTACTATCGTTCTATCATTCTATTGATCTATCGTTCTATCTATCTATCATTCTATCGTTCTATCTATCGATCTATTGTTCTATCTATCGTTCTATCTATCTATCATTCTATCGTTCTATCTATCGATCTATTGTTCTATCTATCGTTCTATCTATCTATCAATCTATCTATCTATTGTACTATCGTTCTATCATTCTATTGATCTATCGTTCTATCTATCTATCAGTCTAACGTTCTATCTAACGATCTATTGTTCTATCTATCGTTCTATCTATCTATCATTCTATCGTTCTATCTATCGATCTATTGTTCTATCTATCGTTCTATCTATCGAGCTATCCTTCTATCATTCTATCTATCTAGCGATCTATCGTTCTATCTATCTATCTGCCTATCTGTTATCAATCAATCTATCTATCTATTAGGGCTGCCCTCGACTAAGGATTTTTCTGGTTGACTAGTAGTCGTTCATTTGAAGCATCAGTAGACTAATCACACGTTTATAAATAAACCATTTAAATCATTAACATGAGCATTTAATTGCCTACATTGCCTAATAAGCACTCAAGCACACGCATAAAGCTTGCCACAGTGCACAGCAGAAGTAATGAGTATGAATGTGTCAGGGAAAAACAGTAAGGAGGCTGCATTAACATTTTAATAATGTATTGATAAACTAGTGCTTTCTTTTTTTTCGGCTTAAGTCAAGAGATGAAGTCGGCGACACTGACTCGTCATCTTCACAGTAGTGGACGCGCCTGTATGCATGTTTCATATGGATTACATAATCTGAGAACATTAGTTTTCCATTTGAAATGGTTCATTTGAAAGTAGACATTTCACTCTCTATAAATATAATTTTAATGTCTGTAAGGCAAAGATAGATATGGAGTTTCGCGCTCGAGTTCACAGACCAAGACGGCAGAACGCGCATCATGTTTGCTTTCATTATTTTACAAAAGCGCATTTTGTTGTTATTGTGAATGCACACAAATAAATGTAGAGTCTTTACAGATTTGAGAGATGTACTCTTATTTGTATGATCAAGAATGAGGGAGTATTTTAAAGGGGTCATCGGAAGCAAAATTCACTTTGAATGTAAATGTGTGTTGGAAGTGTGTGTGTAGACATCCATCCTATAATGATAAAAATCCACCCAGTGTTTTTTAAATCCCTATTTTAAAATCCCCTTTCTCAAATCAGGCTGTTCTGAGATTCCTGTCAGAATGACGTAGTTCTGCACAGGCCACTCCCACGATAGTTGATTGACAAGACCGTCTTACCTTAGACCCGCCCTGCGTGAACTGAGAGCTGTCCGCTATTGTGTCGACTGTGGTGCAGGGGAAGACAAGATGTCTCCGATTAAGCGTTTGAGGCGTTTTGTTGTTGGATGTAATAATGAACATAGCAGTCGTCATTCACTCCCAACATCTGAGCCGCTGAAGACGCAGAGGATTAACGTTACTTTTGTTTTTGAAAGGAATGCGATGATCCCCGATCTGCCTAAATGTGTCTATGTTCGTTCGAATCATTCGTGATCCAGCCTCACCTACAGAAGAAGTGAATATAAGGGTTTTTTTATGAATTTGTGCAAATCTCCTTTCCTAATAATGTACTAGTTAGCCAGTTTCGCGGCTGAAGTTCACAGTACTGCTCGTCACTTCACGGAAGAGAGCGGCGGGGTCAGCAGAGCTCATTAGCATTTAAAGCAACATGGACTAAAAAACAGAAATTTTAACCAAAGTATGTTATAGACTTTTAATTAAGACCCTAAAGAATCATATCAACTTGTGCAAAATGGGCATCTGACGACCCCTTTAAGAGCAAGTGACCGCTCCGGCGCCTCCATCTGTCCTGCAGTGAGCTACTGTTCAGCTTCACACTCCGCACAGACACTATAGCGCACATTTCTCTAGGTTAACATTAGATTGAGCGGCCATGTAAAGTTCCTAACACTTCATATTTCAGATGATAAGTCATATTTGAGGTCGATGAATGATAGGCAAGCATTTGGATGTCCTGCCTGAGTACTGTATTACCACATAGACCGGGCGTTAACGATCTGTCCGCCACAGACTGCGTGACTTCACCTGTGGATTATTTATTTTTCTGCAACTAAGCAACTAATAAAATTTTTGTCGATCAAGCCTCTTTTGGTTGACTAACGATTAGTCGACTATTAGGGGGCAGCCTTAATAGTCTTATCTATGTATCTATCCATCTATCCATAATCCATCCATCCATCTTTCTGTCGTTCTGTTGTTCTATCGTTTATTCTGTCGTTTTTGCATAACATTATTTTTTATTACAATTAAGCATTTTGTTCATATTGCATTTTATGCATTATAGCATTTTTTTTATCACCATTAAGCACATTTTACCCAAAATAATCATTACTGTATTTAGTTTTTTATTGTAATTTTGAAAATATTAGCTCTACTGAAAATTATCATGTATTACAATAAAAGTTACTGCAATACAATGATTACAAAAATAAAATAAAATAAGCATACTGTCATGAGGTATATGTAGTTTACAACTCAAATAATATCTAATTTTGTTTTTCATTATAGTAATGACTAATTCTTTTTTTTGTGGGGGGTAGAAATCTTGCTTAATTGTCATTAATGTCAAGGCAAGTCCTTTTACACTGATATATAAAAAAAAAATGTATGTGGAATATATATTATAAATGAATCAAGTATATTTATAATTCATTAAAATTATTTAATTTATTTCATAATTATTTTAATTATTAAATTAAAATACTATAATAAATTGTAAAATATAATTTCAGATTTTTCCTTTTGACGTTTGAGTTGAAATCTGAGACGGGATTGTTCTTGACATTCTTCGTGACCCATCCAAATCCCTTTATTTTTTCCCTGTGATGTTCAATGTGTCCACGTCTGTTTAAAGGCTTCTCTCAGGTAGTCTTTGGGCTCAACCAAACTGCCTTGGGCAGTCTCACATCATGCTTCGAGCATCTGCTGTCTTTCTCTCGCACTAGCCCGAGTAACATCACTTAACACTTCATGATAAATTATTTACCTCCTCAATAATACATGCTTCTCCTCTCAGGCAGGGTTTGCACATTTTTTTCCCAGGGTTGGCTGAAGAATGCTCTGATTTATGCATCGTGAAAGATGGGAACTGAGACTTGATAAATATGGCCCATGAGCAAAGCCCTGGTCACATGGTCAGAAAGGGAAAAAAAGGTCACTGTAAGACATTAAGCAAACAAATAGTTGTTTTTATTGTGCATTGGACGTAATAGTATTTAAACCAACATTCACAGAGAGTTTAGGTAGTTTAAACTTTAATTTTGGGGGAAATGTGTAGATGAAGTTAATCAGCCTGTTGACTTGTGGGACAGGATTGCTTAATTTGACCTTGTTGGTGTCTACAGGTCGGAGGTTAAAGCCAGGCAGGATGTTAAACCAGATATCTGCCAAGCTGCATATACAGACTACAGACAGCCTCCGGTGGACTACAGACATCCTCCTGTAGCAGACTACAGACAGCCGCCCACCATGGAGTACAGACACCCACCTGCTCTCATAGACTACAGACAGCACTCCATCGCCGATTATAGACCACAGGTCTAACTGCACATTTTATTACACTAAAATATTACTTGACATCCAGAATATGATACAATTACAGTATAATGCAGCTGGAAAATCAATAAAATCACCATTAGAAGTGTCATGTTTTTCCTGTATAGTGAAATCGCCTGTTATAGCACAATTTGTTTTTGTATATAAAATATAGAGCATTTGTATTTGTCCTGTACACTGAATAAAAAAAAAGAACAAAAAAAGTAAATAAATAAATAACACATTAAAATGCAGTTTGATCTCGTCAACATACATTTCTTGTGATATTTGGTGTTAAGTACATGAATATAAATGAATATTAAATATTAAAAGTAAATTTAAATTGAAGATAAAAGTAAAATGTGGGGGTTGTCTTGAAAAGCAGCGTGCCACACTTCAATATTTTTATTTATTTAAATTTTTATTTATTTTTCCAGGACTATGACTATTTCACTGTGGAACTGGAAAAAAGTGTGAAGGGATTTGGCTTTAGTATCCGCGGAGGACGGGAATACAAGATGGACCTGTTTGTGCTGAGACTGGCTGAGGATGGCCCTGCAATCCGCAACGGCAGAATGAGAGTGAGAAAACTCTTCAGACTGTTAGATAATTGCACTTTTACAAATGAGTCTCGCACTCAAACTGTTCAAATCTATTTTGAAAGTCTCACACTGTGAAAAAATGAAATTTTTTATGTGGAAGTACATTTGACTTGCAGCATATACAGTTCAACAATTCAAAAGTTTGGGGTCAGTATAGGGGTGGGCGATATGCCGGAAGACACAATTAACTGGTTAATGTGTCAACTGAGAGATTTTTGACTATTGTCTCTATTATCTATTATCGTCTCTGGTTACACACTCATGTGACATTGTTGTGCTACGTGGTCAAGAAAACTTAATGTTTGCACACGTTTTTAAGCATTGCAGTTTAAAAACAAGTGATCTTAAGCCACTGAAATGCAATCAGCATCAAAAGAGAACTCATTTTGCTATATCTGCACGTTGTCTGAGAGACTGTCTCTGAGTGCTGTACGTGAAGACGGTGCTCAAAGAGCATGGTTATATTTCCTGCGTTATAGGCCTTGAACGGTTAAATACACACACTTGTATGTGTAAAAATGCCATCTCTGCAAGTATCCTCGTAATTTAGGTCTTAAGTGAAAGCAAACAGCGGAGAAAGAGAACACATGTGTAACAGTATATTGGATCTGGGCAGCTCTTAAAGTGACAGCAGTTTAATATTCCTGCTGTCTGTCATTCATGTTGAACAACAAAACAGAGACATAATGTTACATTTTTCATTGAAGAATCCTGAAATATTAAGCAACTGTTTTCAAAATTAAGCATATTAGAATTTCTGAAGGATCACGTGACACTGAAGACTGCAGTAATGATGGAAATTCAGCTTTGCATCACAGTAATAAATTACATTTTAAAATATATTACAATAGAAAACGGTTACTTAGAATTCTAATAATATTTCACAATATTTCAGAATTTTTTATCAAATGCTGCCATGGTGAGTAAACCTTTGAAAAGTTGTGTCTTTTGTATTTATTACTTGACTCTAATTGGTCAATTATCATAAAATATAAAGCCTCGAGGGTGATACAACATCCAGATGTAAAATATTCCCCTAATTCCTCATGTTCGCAGGTTGGAGATCAGATTATTGAAATTAATGGTGAGAGTACGAGAGACATGAGTCACACTCGTGCCATCGAGCTCATCAAGGCCGGCGGTCGTCGAGTACGCCTGCTGTTGAAAAGGGGCACGGGACAGGTGCCGGAATATGGTGGGTACCGCAACACACAATGCCAAGAAAACACCATTTTAATCTTTTCAAATTTGTTCAGTTTAAAAGAAATGTAGGTTTTTGCAGCCATTAGCAACTTTTCAGATGAACATAGAATTGATAATCGTCTTTTAAAACTAAAAACCTG
This sequence comes from Onychostoma macrolepis, assembly GCF_012432095.1. Classification (NCBI taxonomy): domain Eukaryota; kingdom Metazoa; phylum Chordata; class Actinopteri; order Cypriniformes; family Cyprinidae; genus Onychostoma; species Onychostoma macrolepis. The sequence goes on along the minus strand of NC_081179.1, from coordinate 13,798,314 downwards.
CTGATTTGGGTTGAAGTAATGGAGCGAATGCTCATAAATGTGCTTATCGGAGTGCACCGGGGAACAATAGCTCAAACGGGATACGGTGGTCTTGACAGTTTGTTTGTGCTGAAAGCTTTCTGTTAAAAGCTTAAAAGCCTTTGATGACTCACTATATCAATTAAACCTTTCAGTGAACTCTCATTTAGTGGCGAAACGTCTAGTAGCCTGTAACTAGCGTTCTCTTAACTCCTCTCCTCTATCAGCTGCTCTGTTTTTTTTCTAACTCTAATCTGCAATGCAATAGTTCAGTCTTTTACTTCCTGTCCTGTAGGAATGGTACCTACCAACCTTACCATGTGCATGAAAAGCGACACTCTAGCCTCACCCTATTTCTTCATAATGGGACACTCTAAAGACACGGTTCGTGGCATTCTGCATGCCTCTCTGCTTATTTCTTTATGTCTGTAGATTTCTCTCTGCTTTTGTTTCGATTTGCATTGGTACACTAGCATACGTCGCATGTCTCTGTATCTTTTAAATGTGTTTGGTTGCACAGTGTATTTGTGTGTAGTTTTGTGTCAGTGTGTGCATGTGCTCAAGACAGTGTTGGGAAGCCACACTGAGACTGATGGAAGCAATAACGTGGTTAAAACAAAAATCAAGCTACCTGTTACTAACAAAATGTAGCTAACTACATTGAATTTTCTTAATTAATGACTAGAAATGACCAGAGTATTTATCTGATGAAAGCAATGCAGGATCTCAATCGATGCTTCACTTAGCCCCGCCTTAACATTGTGAATTACCAATCATACTTCAGCAATTGTTGCCATAAGTTTGTGATGTTTTCTAGGGAAATTGTCTGGAGGCTCTGTGTGTTGAGTATTAAATGCAATTTTATGGAAATTATCCAAAAATATGCTAAAAAATAAGGGGGTGGAAATTAGCAAAGGGTCAGTTCGGGTGCGGGCATTCAATTTGAACAGATAAATTTACATTAATTACAGTTAATACAACTAGAAGCACTGGAACATTTTATAAATATATATTCAGATTTCTTTTAATTATTTTTAAAGAGAGAGACTTAAAGTAGAAATGTTCAGATTTACATTTATAGATATATATACATATAATTGTATATATAATTATTTTCACAAATACATTTACAGATTCTACTTTTATATTTAGGATCTATAAATATATTGTCAAATTCTATATGATTATTTTAATTACTTCATATAATTATTTCCTGTTTGGCCCTCCAAATGCATATATGTTTATTATTTAAATATATTTTATTATATCAAGTATATTTTTACGTAATATCAATTATATATGTAATATAATTTGCATAATACATGTATTATTGTATAATATATATATACAGTATATATACAATGTACATTCATACAAGTATAAACAGTCAAATAATTTGTGAAATACTGTCTTCATTACTATCGAAAATGGCACAAAGTGACTAATTTAATTTATAAATAATTTTTAAGTAGTTCATATTCAGATTTCATATAATTATTTTTTTCCTGTTTGGCCCTTCATATATCATATTTATATTTTAAAATGTTCAGTTTATATTTTTACATTTATACATTAAGATTTGTGTTTATAGATTTGTGTCTAAAGTATATATTCATATTTATAAATGTTTAGATTACATTTATAGATACACATACTTATAATTATGCTTATTTATATAGACAATTATAACTTTGTTTTGGATTTATAAATATATTTTAGATTCCATATATTATATAATTACTATTTTTATTATTTTAATTACTTAATATAATTATTTCCTTTCGTATATATATATATATATATATATAAGTATATATTTATGTGTGTGTGTGTGTGTGTGTGTGTGTGTGTGTGTGTATTTATTAATTATATAAATGTTTATTATAGAAAGTATATATTTTTCATGATATCAATTTTAGGTATATAAATCTAGAAAGTCAAAAAACATAGTAATACTTTGTGAAATACTGTATTCATTGCTATGTAAAATAGCATAAAATGACCCATAGTTCATGTACATAAACCGATTCACTAAAATGAATCAGACTTCCTGAAATAACAGATGACGAAGAGTAGAGTTACCTTTTACCCTAAAATAACTTGTTACTGAAAATGCTACTAAAAAGTTCATTGCTCCCCAACACTGTATGATTGTGTTGTGTCCACTGGCAGTAACCTTGTTGTGCAGTTGGGTGTAACGGGTGATTCACAGGTTCTTTGTGTTTCCTGGTAGACAGTGCCGCCTCCCGGAGTGCTGTCTCTCCAGCCGCCCCTGCCTTGTCGGAAGTAGTCTCACCCCCCTAGCGTGACACTCGCCCTTCGCCATCACCTGTCATCTCATCCAGCCTCAAACCCTGGACTTTCAGTGGCATTCTGTGACAGTCTGGACCAATCACAGCGCCCCTGGTGGTCAGTTTTGTGGGGCTTCGCCTGCAGAACGAAGGGTGGCAGGTCCACCTGTAAGAGCTGTGCTTTGAACAGCCTAAAAAACGGAGGAGATGGATCATAAAAGTCGAAATTATTAAGAACAGATGGAGACACATAAACCTCAAATGGATTGTCGCATCCAACTTGTTTTTCATATAGTCTCTGATCCAAGTTTGTTTTTCGTTTTTCCGGACGATCCAGATGAACGGCAGCCAAAGACGCGTGGCCCGCCCTCTCGCTGTTTAATTCTGGATCCAGAGCGGAAACTTCTCGCAGGGGAACGAGCCGAACTTTCAACGCCTCGTTCTTCCGTCCTGTGGACCCGAGCTCTCTTTATTTGTTTATCATGTAGAGGTTGTTTATTTTTTGTATAATTTCAAGATGTTCATACCAAACCCCTAGTGATATCGGGGGTCAAATATCGCAAATATATGTGTAGCATGAAAAGAGATTTCTGAAGAAACACACAAACTTCTGAGTTGAGAACTTCAACGTTTCAGTATTGCGTTTCGTTATATGTCTGATGGGAAAAAGTCACCATAGACATTGTGAAACACTGACAGTAAATATAAAGGGAGACCGCCATGATGGAGATACAAGGGTATCACGCAGACCCATTCGGCCTGAATTATGGGAGGTAAATGCATATCAATCGCCAAATCTGCCGCATGGACGTATCTCTTTAGATCCCAAGATGATATGTTACATTAGTATGGTTTAGTTGATAAATTCCACACCCAGCCAAACGTTTGGTTACATCGCGAACTGAACCGAAGAAGGACAGTGGATGTTTTTCGAAGCCTCAGTGTGTCATTGGCTCTGTACTGTGCACCACCACTGTGGATTTGGGGTGCCATCTTACACCTCACACCTCACAAGCTTCATTCCTATGTCTCTGATGGCTCCGTAGTTCAAGAAAGCTAATTAGCGGAGCTAATTAAAAAAAGATGGTTTTTTAGGACAGTTTGGTCTGAGACCAGGAGACATGTAGTCTTTCACCGTGTCCTAACCAAGTGCAACATGACAAATTTGCCTGTTAGCTCTGAACGTGAAAACGCTGCATGATGCAACAAAATCACATCCACTCTTATTTGATATGTAATACACAGCAACATGTGTTTTGGACCAATAAGACAATGGTGGGTGGAGCTACACAGATACATTTGGAATTTGGACCGTTCCTTTAACTATGGGCAGGGCTACATACAGATACATTTAGGAGCTGGACCAATACTACAAATATGGGCGGGGCTACATAAAGATAAAATTGGGATTTGGACTGATACTATAAATAGGGGCGGGGCTACATACAGATATAATTGGGATTTGGACCGATACTACAAATATGGGCGGGAGTATACATACAGATAAATTTGGGATTTGGACCGATACTATAAATATGGCCGGGGCTACATACAGATAAATTTGAGATTTAGACCAGTACAATAACTATGCATTATATAGTTACAAGATGCATAATATTTTGGTATATCGGTTATCGGCCGATATTGCTGTTGGTCAGTATTGGTTATGTAAGTTTGCATTTTAATTGTGATATTTAAAATGCTCATTTCCTCTGTTTTTATATTTAGATTACATTTGCAGTCTTCTAAAAATTCAAATTTAATAACACTGTTAAATGTAATCTTTAGCAAATCTCACAATGAATATTAATTTTTCATACTGTACATTATAATGTACTGATGCCCAGATTCACTTGTAACATTTAAAATTATAGTTTTTTTAGTGTTTTATTCATATTTATCTAGAAAAAATGGTATGGAATTTTAATATTGACCATTTATCGGTTATCGCCCATAACATGAAAACAATTATTGGCGTATCAGTCAGAACTTAATATCGTGGTCACTTTGCTTATCATTTCATCATGTCACGCTTGGTTAAGACACGGTTAAGGTTCAACTGGGAGCAAAGACGAGGAAAAATGATGTTTTTAAATGATGGGGGCATGATCAGGGTCTCTCTAGCATGAATGGGTGGGACCCAGTTGTATGGGGCAGAGTGCCTTACTGGCAGGACAAAGAGCAGTATGAAATATGCATTTTACATAAAAAATAGAAATATCTTAAGAGCTGAGCTTTTGTTTTCACCTTTGATTCAACGGTGACAAACATTGCCAATTTTTTTCTGATGTTGTGAAAATGTTTCGTTAGTTAAAACTGTATAAAGATCAAAACTTCTGATCTGGCACATGTGGACAGCGGTAGGAGAAAATATATCAAGATTTTGTGTTTGTTACGGCAAACAATGTTTTATCCGAACCTGTCATTCTGACCTTTTCATTAGATGGAAGAGACAGTGTTAATGTGTTTCATACGGTGATAGTGATCAACAGAAACATTTACAGTGATTAAATCTCACAGTGTGGTGGGAGGGTTTGATGCCATGCAGTGTTTTGCCTCTTTTTGTATTCATTTAATTGTGAAATTGTCTTATGCTGCTCTGCACCTGCCATTCTGATCACAGGCTGATAACTGTGCCAATTCAATTGTTCTTGAGGTATGTGGAATGTAATTCCAGAGCGGTTTTGTGAACCACAGAATATCCTGAAACTGCGTAGGGAGCTGCATTGAAAAAGTTGCATATCAATAGAAGCTTATCACATTCCTTCTTCTTAACACTGCAAAAAAAATATATATATTGTCTTGTTTTCCTGTAAAAATTAAACATTCTTAAAACAAGGTACATTTTTTGGAAAAGCAATTAAATAGATTTGAGAAGTATTTTACATTTAAATAAATGTAGTTGCTTTGTTAATTACCAAAATGTATTGTTTAAAACTTAGTTAAACTGAAATATTTTAATTAAATATTCAAATTAAAGTTTACTTTTGACAGAATTATAATTATTTTTACTATTAATTTTAAATGAATTTACTTCATTTCACAATCATTCCTAATTCAAAATATGTACACCATTTTGAGATTCTTAAATCCAATTTATTGGAAATTTTTAATTAGGCGGAGAAATAAGAAAGAAACTGAAGAATTTATTTTAAACATCATTTTTCTTGTTTTAAGCATAAACCATAATTATGCTTTAAATAAGAAAAAGAAAAAAAAAAGTTTGCTGATGGTGTAAGAAGAATAAACCCAATTTGATATATATTATCAAGTAAATTTATCTTGTTTTAAGGATGTTTAGATATTTTTGCTCAAAAACTAGAAATCATTTTTTTTTTTTTTTGCAGTTGAAACAAGATAGTGTATATTAGTAACGTGTGCCACAATAAAACGCTCCCTGTTCATATCTCCCTGATGGTTTTGTAGCTAGCACATAATATTTGTAGTCTCCATTGATTGCCATCATTGGGTGCAGTGTGCTAGATTAAACTGCTGTTTACATGGAGAGACAGACAGCGAAAAACGGTGAAGGAAAATGTGGATGCATTTATTGCACAGCTCATAGCTTTTACTGTTTGAAGCTGTATCCTGCCTGCTGTGAAAATAAGACAAAGGAAAAAAAACAAAACATTTTATATTATTGAGGAAAATATTGAATCTGTTAAAGATGGCACGTGCTGGGGCCCATTCAGATCAATATTACTGTCTAGTGTTAGATGTGTATTTACCTTGTACAGCTGTACTCCTATAAATATGGTTTAATGTATTATTGATAGTTTCAAAGACTAAGTGATCAAATATTTTTATGAAATGCAACAGTACGGATATAATAAATTTTGCTAAAATCTTGTTTACCTGTATGATATTCTGATATACTGTTAAATAAACTCTTGACAAGGTCTAAAGTTCATTTTATAGCCCTCATTATACTCATGTCTGGTTCTCAGTGTATGACCATTTATTCATTGTGATAGATAGATAGATAGATAGATAGATAGATAGATAGATAGATAGATATTATTGTCATGTTGGGGCAAGTCACACAAAAAGGTATAGAGCTGTTTAATACATTTTTTAGTCTTTTATTTCTTTTATTTGAAGCTGAAACAGATTAAAGTATGTACTGTGAATATTTACTGGAATGAAATGTGACAACTTGCCCCAGTGTCCTCATCATGTTGTCCTCCAGACCACCAGAAGGCGCATTGTATTACATTCAATATGTGAATAACATTCGATGAAGAGGCTAAAAAGAATATTCTTTATGGAATATTCGAAATCAAACAAACCCTAAACTACATAATAATGTCTGAAAAGCATAGAAACCTTCCTCCCTGGATGGTGAAATCTGAAGTTCAAAGCAAAGACAATGAAGCTGTGAAGAAGAAAACGCGTGGTGAAACTACAAAAAGGATAGCGAAGAAGCGACTCGAAAGGTAGAAACTCCTTTAAGAACTATCATTTATTAATAATGTTAACGTATTGGATGTTTTTATGAGAGAAAAGAACAAAAACAAATTTATACCCAACAATGTCGTTCTCAGTGTCGTCAAGTATTGGATGAACGAGAGGGAGCTCGTGGAAACAGCGCTCAGCCATTTGAAGGAGGATAAAGTAAATGGATTTCCATTATCATAAATCACTTGTCGTCTTTTTAAACTGTTATTAATGCCACGTGATACAGACTTATTTTTATTTCTCTCATGAATCGCAGGCATGTGCTAAAGATGCAACGCAAGCCCCAGAGGAGGTCAGGATCATTCCGGAGACAGATGAAGACATGTCAGACTCAGATGTGCAGGACAGGACATATGTTTCAAACATTACAGAGCAAGAGACTGTGCCGTATGGAAACTGCTTGGAAGAAAGTACCAGCACAAAACCAGACTGCCATCTGAAACCGCCTTCTGATGGTTCAGGAGCTTCTGAGAAGCCTTATGTGGATGATGATGCTCTTGAACTTGTTCGAGAGATTTTTTTCACATAATTGCAAACCTTAAGTCACAAAGTTTTTACAGTGCTCGCAAACATCATTTTACCAAATATTTACAGAGATGCCTCATCATTTAGTCATCATCGCTGCAAACCTGCCTGTTTTTTATTTTCTTCTGTGGAGCACAAAAGGAGATGTTTTGAAGAATGTCCTGCCTGCTGTTTTCCATGCAGTTACAGTGAATGCTAGAGGTCTGCAGCTTTCAACCTTCAAAAACGACCAAAAAAGTGGCCTAATGAGTTGGCCACTCTTTAAGATTTTTCTTCTTTTTGAAGTTTGACAACTTCATAATGAATTATAATGACCTAGGGACTATTATTGTCTGGACCATGATATTATTCAAAATTTCTCTCGTGTTCCCTAGAACAAAGAAAGTAATTTGGGTTTGGGACGACGTGAGGATAAGTTGTTTTTGTTCTTTTTACTTTAGTTTCTTTTTCTGAAAAGCTGCTTTTCTTCAGGGAATGAAAATCTAGTTGTGATTTGTATAGCCTTTTTTGATCAGGTTGATGCCTGAACAAAGATGATTTCTGATTTGTTTTCTAAACCAGCTGCTCTAGTAATTGTCATTTGCAAACTTGCACTTTCTTAAGTCCTTTGAGTAAGAAGGCATCAACAAAGAACAAATGAGAATGTTCAGTGGCATAAGAATAGATTGTATATTTATTCATTTTAATTAAAAAAGTGATTGGTACTTCAAGATGCATATAATGTAAGAGTTTACAGTGATTACAAACTGTCAAATATGGAGTCAAGATTTTATTTTGCTGCTCGGGAGACAAGAACAGACACATGGTGATGCTTAAAAACAGATCACAGGTGTGCAGGTGCATACGAAACTCTTTTGTATTTGGACTCTCAAGAGACAAACTACATAATTTGCAAATAAAACATCCCGAACCTGGGGAGCTTCATGTTAAAAATCATAAATAAAGCAAAATACACCAACAGGATACCTGACTAATTTGTCTCAACTTAAAAAAAAAAAAATAATAATAATAATAATTTTCTTCCAATTTAACCATTACAGGGTCCTTATTTACCTTATTTTAGAACTTGAAAAGGCTTTGTCACAAGAAAATATGCATCAACAGACTGATCCGTAATCATGCTAAAGAATTAATGTTCAATATGCTTGAAAGAAATCATTTCACACTGCTTCCCTTATAATTCAGCCATTCAACCAAATACAATCTTGAGTGCATTAATGTACCCTCAGGTGTCATTCATCAATAATATAACAATCAGTCCATCCTGAGGTGGAGAACTTGGTACTGGTTGGGGATAATCACACCAAAAATCCCAACCAGATCCTAATACTGACGTGATGGGTCGTGTCTAAAAGGTTCCTGATGGTACCACATCTTTTAAGGTCGTATTAAAGTCACTTTAACTAAAACTAAATTGTCTGATATTCAGATTTAGACCTGCACTTTTTAAAAGGGAGTATTCATCCAATCAAAGACAATCAAGCTATAATTAAAATACCTGCTTTTAGAAAAATAAAAGATGTCTTTATGAGTATAATAATAATAATAATGAGTGACTTTTTAAAAAGATTTTATGCGAGAATCGTTTTCTATAATGACTGAAAATGTAAAAATAATTTAAATTCACATTTTTGCACCAAACAAGATCTTCTGGGGAGCTACAATCTACTCATTTATGAATTTCTGCCTGTGTAACAGTGTCAGTGCTTACGGATCTTCACAGTACCACAAATGACAACCAACCTCAATGTCATGTATTAACAGAATCCTGAAACTTACAGTTGTGATTCAGATTGAAATGTGACTGAAATGAGCTTTAAATGTTGTAAAAAAAGAAAGGACCAGCTAGTGTTCAGCATTCTCAGAAAGAAGAGGCGTCAGGCTGTTCACATGGCCATCAAAAACACTCATCTAAAGACAAGAGACAACAACGGTATCAGTGTTCAACTCCAAAACAATTCAAAAAGCGACACACAAAAACAACTACTACTACTTACACTCTTCGGCTTATAAACCCCGAGTTTAAAACGACAGCAGATCACGTCTACACAGAAGCCAACAAGACTGTGCAACATGCCTGCAGAAACAAATCACAATCATTTCAAATTGGATTTTTTTTTTTTTTGTTAGCAAATATTCTCTCCATTTACCAGTTGTTGAGAAAATGCCTCCTATGATGCCACAGAGCCGCACGAGGAACTGCCACAAGGGCATGTGCTGCTCAGTCACCTTCACCATCAGCGAGCTGATGTCATACTTCATAAAGATCCCAGAAACCCCATGACTCCCCGCTGCGTGGTTTATCACTCGCTCCTAAAGCAAACATGGCATCAGTAATCATCCTTGGGCAGTCAGGCATGCACAATGTTCTTTACAAAGATAACTTTTTAAAATGTAACTTTGTAAAATGTAGCAAATTGTGTAAGTTTTAAATATAACTTTCATTTAAACAACAGATGGTTATGAATATATATTTAAAGTTGTCTGTACCCGCTCCGTGACTGAATACTGGTGTGTGTCCGCTGACACCTTGTACGTCTGCAGTTTTGTGGGCACAATGGTAATGAAGTACTGGAACATTTGATTATCTAGCAAAAAGGGGGGAGGGGAAAGGAAAACATTTTTTTCCCCAGGCTTATCAGAAATTGTTTTTATGCTGATGTAATCAAATTTGTAAGAGGGAAAAATGATACTGAATTAGAAAAATGCCAAAATGGTCTAAGACCAATAATTTATGTATTCAAAAATAATAAAACTGAATTTTTATTTAAATATAATTTATTATGTATTATTTATATATTTGTACATTTAAATTGTATTACCAGCATGAATGAAAATGTAAGCTGATAATATAATAATATTAGAAAAATACTTTCAGACTAATGATCTAACTGTATAATTTAATATAGTTTTAATTATCATAATTTTTGGTTATGTATTCTTTATATATTCTTATATACATACACACAGATATATATATATATATATATATATATATATATATATATATATATATATATAAATTGTATTAACAGTATAAATATATACTTACGGTGATAATTTGTAATTATTATTGTTGATATTAAATAGATTATTGAAGATAACTGAATTAGAGAAATGCAAAAATGCTCTAAAACTTCTGGATCTTTGTGTATTATTGTGTGTGTGTGTGTGTGTGTGTGTGTGTGTGTGTGAAAATGTTATTTGAATTAGAAAAATGCATAACACACACATTTATTTCCTTAAATATTGATATTTTCGATTACTTACGATCTGCGGACACTTTTTCCGTGCCATCCAGTGGATTTAATATGCCAGGTATTTCCTCTCCAAAAGACAGATGGTCTATCCGATGGGAGAAGTTGTATGCTGAAACAAAACAGTCCTTATTAGCAAACTGACCTGTTGGACATAAAATTTAAAGGCACCATTTGCTCTTTTAGTGGAACAGATGTTGCCTTCTGGTCTGGATTCAAAAGCACTAGATACGTTTTGCATAAAATGAGCCATTCAGATAATATCTATAGATTCAAAACACATTTTTCTAGAACATTGCTTAATTAGGTCTGAAGAAGCTCTTCAGCTTACTCTCATGGCTGACCAGGGCCGCTAGATGAGCATGGCCTCGAGGGTGTGGGATGGCCCTGAAATGAACATGAGATAAGAAAATTCAGAGAAAATATAAAGACGGACTTCCTGACTAACACATATTTGAACTCTAAAGTAGGTTTACAGTACTTAATAGCAACTTTTAATGGAGTGGGTGCAAAAACAAGATGAAAGGAGACATACTTGCCAACAGTGATGTGGAAATTTCCTGCTACTTTGTTGACATAAAGGTATCCGTGTATCCGGCAGGCGTTTAGAGGCTGAGTGGGATCGTCTTCCCTACAGATTGAATGGAAAACGACATACTCCATTAGAAATGACTGTGCTGTATTTGCGCGATTCTTGTTGGACGTGTGGCGTAATACATTCGCGTACAGGTGTTATGTGTCCTGACCTGGGTGGGAGAGCAGTGGGGGCACCTTTCATGACGTTCTTAAACAAAACATCCTGGAGTGAATGTTCTTCACGCAGACGGTTCTGAATGAGCAAAAGTGTCCTGAGGGGCACAAAACCGTGATAAATATATATATATATATATATATATATATATATAATTGTGTCCCAATGTCACAGGAAGCACTTTGAAGGTAGAAAATGTAACCGCTATAAACAAATGAAGTGTAATTTACCTGTGCCAGAGCCTCTGCTGAGGAGAAAGTTCAAAAACAACCTGCAAAAGAGTTTTAAAATATGTTACGACACCACTTTAGCAAGATTTTAGCAAATAAGTAACATTCAGTTACTCACAGGTTCATACTGAAGCCCGTCAGATGCCACCATCGTCTCGGCTAGATCCAACACATCTGCTCCAACAACTGAAAAAAATAAATAATTAAATACACAAGATTATTTTATGATTTTATGCTTTAAGTCATAAGATATACTTACATTGGCACCTCATGGCAACTGTGATATCAATATTAATTCGTAGTTTGCTACAATATGAAAGAATAAAAACAAAATGTTAGCACATCAAATCATGTTATATATAATAACAAAATACAATGTACTGTTACATTATGATAACAGTAAAGAGTCACCTAGTAAAATCCTTATCCACTTCATACTCGTACTTCATCCATGTGTCTCGATACACAAAGAACTCAAAGAAGGCCAAGAGTGCCATGGCCGTGAAGGCCAACACAGACACTGAGGAAGAAATCATATGTGTTAGAATTTGTTTTATGTTTTTTTTAATTCAGTATCACAGCTGTGATATTTGAGAAGAGACAGAAAGGAAAATGTTAAGTATTATCCATGGATAGGATATGTAAGGTCAAACCAAAAATTATTCAGACACCAGATATAATTTTTTATATTTTTTACTAGTGGGTGCAGGAACACTATAGTTCATTTATGTAAGTGAGGATAGCAAAATAAAGTAATCTATGACATATTATACCCAAAAAAATCTTCATACAGTGGACTACCAGTAAAATTGCTAAAACAAATTTGGGACCAAAAATTATCCAGACACTTTTTACCTGACCATGTTTTGCTTAAGTGTTTTTTTTTTTAATTTTCTTTAATTGCTAATGCCACCTTTTTACACCACAGACTGAACAAAATTAAGTGTTGCTTAAATTACAAGCCTTGCTGGTAATTGGTTGGCCTAAATTGGTATTATCTAATTGTGTACTTAAATTTAACAACTGACAGCTATTCAGCCTAATTCATTACATACCTTTCTATCACAGTTATCTGACATTATCAAGATGAATTTGTTCTGACACAGTTTAACTCTGAGTTCATCATAGTTTCTTACCATTTTCTAAACTATAGCGAATAAACTGTAATAATGTGAGAAATGTTGAAGGTGTCTGAATAAATTTTGGTTTGACTGTATATGTGTGTGTGCAGGTGTATAAATATAACACTTACTCAAATTAAAATATATACAGGTGCTGGTCATATAATTAGAATATCATCAAAAAGTTGATTTATTTCACTAATTCCATTCAAACTTGTATATTATATTCATTCATTACACACAGACTGATGTTGTTGTTGTGGATAGAGTCTTTAAAACAGCTCTATTCATTTATACTGTTATCAGCACATGTTGAAGTAGAGTCGTCTCTTGTCTCTGAGAGAATATGCGCTGTTAATGCAGCGTTAGAAAACTCTAACTCTAGTTTTTTTTTACTTTCACTTTCTGTATGACTGAAGTTAAGACGTTCACTGGCATAACTATTGCGCAAAGTTTGCACGTTGCTTGTGTGATATCCATTGGCTCACCTTCATGGTTTAAAACTACATGAATACATGAAAGAGGAATCAATTCGGTATGCCGCACTGTCTGAAACACGTACACTTGTGCGCGCTTCGGGTGTGTGGACCTCTGGCCTACAGAACTGGACTGAGAGACCATTTAAAGGCCTTTGCAGGTGTTTTGAGTTAATTAGCTGATTAGAGTGTGGCACCAGGTGTCTTCAATATTGAACCTTTTCACAATATTCTAATTTTCCTTAGTTGTCAGTTATAATCATCAAAATTAAAAGAAATAAACATTTTAAATATATCAGTCTGTGTGTAATGAATGAATATAAAATACAAGTTTCACTTTTTGATTAGTGAAATAAATTTTTTGATGATATTCTAATTATATGACCAGCACCTGTATATATCCGAAAACAATTACAAAAAAAATACAAAAACAACAAACTGAGGTTCATTTTTTTTTAACTATACATAGGCTATATTTAATAAAAATAAAAATGACAAAAACACAACAAAGTTACTCAAACTTTAACTGAAATATGTGGAAAATATAAAAATATTAATAATCTATCTATCAAATCTCAGCTCATCTCACCGGTTCCTCCACTGGCTGTCGTCTCCACATAGCTCTCGGGAACCTTGGGAAAAGCATCCAACTCCTTCACAAAGTGCAGGGCTTTCTTTTTGTTCAGCCTCCTCATCGTCACAGCAGTTGGCTGTGTATCTTCCTCATGAATTTAGGCTGCGATTCATCATTTGTTTGTCAATTGGTATATAAAGGTGAGCTGCACAGTATAACATACATTTGTGAGCAGTAGTTCAACTTTCTATGTTATAAGCCCAGTGCTAAATATGGAAAGGTTTAACCACATAAGTTAGGACGTAGACCAAATTTGATTTTAAGCAGCTTTTAAAGAGTATTTTTTAACAGTTTGTGAATGCTCAGGTTTTTCAGTTGTCTATGGTTACTGTTAGCCACTGCTAGCCGTGCACTTGTCTGGCTTGCCATTTTACTTACTTCGTTTTCTACCTACCTTGAAATGCTATTTTAAACGGCACATTGTAGTTTCTGCAATTTTCAAATGTATAATCTCCTTTTACAATGAACGATTAATGAAATAACGGACAGAGATGTAGAGGACTCGGAAGAGAGGGACGCTAATGTGTATAGTCGCACGCTTCCGGTCTGGTGGATTATGGGATATGTAGTCAACAAAAATATGGGAGAAAACGAATAGCTACTAGCTTACTACTACTCATACTATTTCTGTCATTTCTTTACGTTTTAGAAGTAGTAAAAGTGTAGAGCAACAAAATAATCCAAATTCAAGCAAACAGAGTTTAATTAAAACACTCACATTGTGCACTGTGAGAAAGCTCTTATTTAATGACATACTTTTCTGAATCTAGAATTAATACTAAATGTGGTTTTGAACATGAAAATGTCACAACACAAGGTAAACAAAACTGTTTTTAAATGTGTCTTTAAAACTTTTTGTAATCTGCAAAAAGTAAGCTAGTTTGCATTATTTTTCTAAATTAAAATAACATTTAACAACAGTAGCATTAAAACCATTTTCGCATAGTAAACCTTAAGCTGTAAGCTTGCATCGCCCCACTTTTAAGTGGCATCTGCATGCAGTAAATACAATATTATACACGTGAATCTAAAAGTCAGCTGAATCCGGCCCCTCGTCCCGTAACACTGGCTGTTCGTGGCTGTCAGAGGTTGGTGTGCCGGTGTTCTCTTGAGAGGGGTCTTCAGAGCAGCAGCTAATGGTGGGAGATATCACATCAGGGCTTGTGTCACATGACTCCGTGCTCTGTTCAGACGTCACAGTGGTTGTGATGGTGGTGGCCACACTGGGAGGAATGGGGTCAAAGTCATCATCATCATCCTCCAGGTTGGAACATTCATTGATGTCTGTTGCAAAGGAAGACACAATATATTTATATTCTACCCAACCATTTTAAGTGTCACATGATCATTCTAATATGCTGATTGGCTGCTTAACAAATATTTCTTATTAATATCAATGTTGAAAAGCTTAATATTTTTGTGGAAACTCTGATACATTTTTCCAGGAGTCTTTGATAATCATTTAGAAGAAACTACAAAGGATAATGCTAGATTATTTTTTTTTTTTTTATTTATTTAAGATTAAACTATTTTGTAATTAGTCTTTCCTAGATGTCACTATATTGTTTTAACATGTACAAAAACTACAGTTTTTGTTTTGTGTGTTTTACTTATTTATTTTGCCAAAACAGTAGTTTAATCGTAGTGCATACCAGTACAAAATACTGCATTATAACTTACTGCTGAAGGCCTCTGGATATTGTTTCGCAACTTTGCCTTTTAAAGTCCTGTGGAAACACAAATTATATTATGCATAGGAAATAACTAATGTTACACAATATATTTTGACCATGGACCACAAAACCAGTCATAAGGGTCAATTTTTTGAAACTGAGATTTATGCAACATCTGAAATTTGAATAAATAAGCTTTCCATTGTTGTTAGGATCGGACAATATTTGGCTGAGATACAACTATTTGAAAATCCGCAGTCCGAGGGTCAAAATATTGAGAAAATCAAAAATATTGAGAAAATTTGCCTTCAAAGTTGTCCAAATAAAGTTCTTAGCAATGCATATTACTAATCAAAAATTAAGTTATGATATATTTACGGTAGGAAATTTACAAAATATCTTCATGGATCTTTACTTAATATCCTAATGATTTTTGGCATAAAAGAAAAATCTATAATTTTGACCCATACAATGTATTTTTGGCTATTGCTACAAATATACCCCAGCGACTTAAGATTGGTTTTGTGGTAAAGGGTCACATATTAGGCTTAATAATATATATTATTTCATATAATAATAACTTTAGTATGAAAAATATAAAAAACAAAATGCATTTTGTTACAAAAACGCTGGAATGTCTTCATTTGCTTACAATGGAGGGAGAAATGTTCATGTCAGATCTTAGGTCTCCCACCTCTTCATAATTAACGTCTTAAGTTGTGAATATAATACCTTATTCGTCTGAAAATGCTGTCCAAGTCTTTCTTCATCTCTATTAAAGTACGGGTGTGCATTAGAAAGTGTTCATTCATCTGTTGTAAGCGCACATTGGACAGTCCGTTAAAGTTGATCAGCATTTCATTGGTCTTCTCAAACCGGTCCAGCCTGGAATACATGAATGCATGCAGCAAAATCAGCTTGAAAGCATGATAAATAACGTTATGCTGCCTAGGCAGGCTACCAAACAGGGAAACTCACATGTGTCTCTGCGCTTGAATGATGGCGTTCACGTCCTCAGAGTTCACCATACTGAGCATCCTATTACAGAATATTCCCGATGCTGTGGGCTCCATGATTACGCTTTTTATAAGACATACAGACAGATTTAGCGTTAATAACAATTCAAATCAACAATGAACTGTTAGATGCAAGTATAGTCGCTTACGTGGTAAAATATTCACTGACTAGTTTGCGTCTGGCTTGGTTTTATTTTGACAACGTCTTTATCAGATGCAGAAGCTATGACGCAAATGCTATATTTGTGAAACGATAAAAAAAAAAATTAAAAAACAATTCACCGGACTGACAAGCAGGCAGACATTTTTGTTGTGAAGTTGTCATATGATCACATGAGAGTGGCGTAATGCGGGAGGCGGGATCACGGAGATTTTGTAAGCGTTGATTGGCTCTTTTCAGAAAAAGTGATGTGATTCATTTTATTTTATATTTAACGTTAAATAATAAATAATAATGAATCGAATAATGAATAACGCACGAATTTTTAAACATATTTTTAATGCTAGATTGCCTAGATATGTAATTAATTTTTTTTACATAAAACAACGCATGCATTTTTTAATGGTTCTATAAATGACAAATATATTAGATATGTGTCACATGAGGATAAATAGTTCATATACTGTATATTTGATGCACATATTATGCATTTTTATATATTTAATATTAAATAATAATTGTAATTAAAAAGTATTAATAATTACAATTTTATTTTAAATAATTATTGATAATTACCATTTCAGGTCAAATAATGTGTCACATGAAGAGGTTAAATAGTTTTGAAATGTAATATAAAAATAATTTTTCTGGCACCACAATAAAGCACACTGCGATATCACTTCAAATCAAATCTTGAATAAGAGTCTCTGGCTCGAGGGCCCGGATGTGTTGAGTCCTGCTTCACCTTTGTTCAGCCAAACACTGTGCTGGGGCTGGTTGTCACCGCTCAGACAGCCCTGAAGGCATCTCAGGTCATGCTGGAGCTTGTGGGAAATGTCACAGTGAATGGGCTTTGCATGATTTGTTTCTACCAGACATGTGCAGGTTCCTCTTCTGCCTTTGACCTTAACATAACACTAACTTCTCATAATGTCACGCATAACTGACGAAAAGATGGTTAGTTTCTGATTCAAAGGCCTATCTGAGAATATGAGAACACCCCTGCACCAATCCCCACCCCCAGGGTGTTTATTGTGTTACAATCCTATTTGATGTTGGCTTTATGTTATATAATTAACACTCATGTGCAGATTAAAAGTGTATTTCCATTTAAAAAAAGGTAAACAAAACCTCCTGGTAGTGAATATTGGATAATTTAATATTACTATTATTTACTTGTACATTATAAATGTTATTATTAAAAATAATTAATTATAATAAATATTATTTAACAATAAATTAATATTAAATCGATAAAATATTGCAGTTATATATTGATTGCAATAAAAAATATTGTAATTATATAAAATTATTAACATTTCATAATTATTCATTATAAAAATATTAATGAAAATATAAAAATATGCGTTAATATTAATAATTACACCACTGCCTGCAACTCAGTGTACTTCCGCGGTAATCCAGTAAGTGGCAGTAAACAGATTCAAAACTCATACTCCCTCAGTGAATCATAATAGAAGAAGCCTTTCACGCATTCGAGCTCTTCAGAAGAGTTAATTTAAAATATATCTCGGTATACCAGTTATTTGTATTATTTAACGGATTTACTTTTGACAACAGGTGAGGAACTCATTTTACAAGTTTTATTTGACCGACGTCGAAAAAAGTAGATTAAAAAGCCGTTGCGTCCTGTGCATCGAGCTGGCTAACATTAGCATCTTCCCATCTAACGTTAACGTTCAATACTCGATTTATCTCGCCATAATTTCCCACATATTAATGTTTTCCCTCACAAATAACTTTTTAAAGTTATGTTTCAATATAAAAGTGTCAAAGAATACAAAACGTCTTTTTAATCTCATTTCAGCCGGTCAGAATGGCAGCAGACTGGATTGGCTGTCTTGTTTCAATCCACTGTGGACCAACTTTGGGAGTGTATCAAGGAGAAGTATCTTCAGTTGATCAGACCAGCCAGACCATCTCTCTCAGACATCCCTTCCACAATGGAGTCAAGTGCACTGTGCCTGAGGTCACCTTCAGGTAAATAATAAAATGAAGATCCTTAAAGGGTCAATGTTTATCATTGTAGTGTCTGTTTTTGATCCTTTATGAATGATTTTAAGACAGACCATCTCGTCTCATTGGTCATATTCTACATTGTTGTTGTATAAAGTCCACTTATGTACTCCAAAGTCAAAATATTATTTTGTTAAACAGTCTTGATACAACAATATAATACCGCATACTCAGAATTTGGATACCAAATACTATTGTTTACTATATTATAACAATCATCTTTTCTAACACACAGTGCTATGGACATTAAAGATCTCAAAATCCTGGAGATCCGTAAGAGCTTCACTGAAGTCCCGAAGCAGAATGGTCCAGACATCAACTTCACATTGACTCCGCATGGTGGACGCAAGGATAAGGGTGGTGGGGCTCCGGTCAATAGCACTCCTGTGATGGTACCTAATAAAACTGAACCCAAAACGCAGGAAGGAGGGGTGTCTCCGGTGCCACACTACTCAAAAAGTTACGGTGAACGTCATATGGACATGGCTGTCCAAAGTAAAGGCTTTAGACGAAGACACAACTCTTGTGAGTCTCCTGTGTCATTGGATATTGAACCTAATCTTTCAGATTTTAACTTTTATATATATTTAGTTAATTAATAATTAATTAAAAAAAAAAAAAAGTTTGCTGTGCTTGTTTGTAGAGTTTATTAAAAATCAATTTGATTACTAATTAATAATAAAAAATAATAATGCTTGTTATTTTTATTATTACTTAATAAAAATGTAAAAAAAATAAAGTTATTCTTAAAATAATCCACTGTAAAAAAAAAAGTTAATTAGAAAATAAAACAATTTCATTTTACATGGTTTAGTTAAATAAATGCTTTATTGGTTAACCATCAAAGAAACACGTAAATATAATTAATATTAAATGTAAATATTAATTTGTTTAACAGTGTTTAGTTTATAGTAGTATTACAGTCTTGTTTTGTGTAATGTTTCTGTTTCATAATACTCACAATAAAATCATGATTATTATTTTATAGTCATGTTACATTGGTTAAAAACAGCAGGAATGTGGCCTATGAAAAGTGGATAGAGATTTTATTAACTAATGCCCTTATTAACTGTTTGTAGGGTCGTCTAGTTGCAGAGGTCCAAATCAGGCCACACCCAAAAAGAATGGGTTGAAGAACGGAGGTCATATGAAGAACAAAGACGATGAATGTTTTGGAGACGGGATGGACGATGTTCCCGATGAAGACTTTGATTTTGAGGGGAACCTGGCACTGTTCGACAAGGCTGCAGTGTTCTCGCAGATCGAGTCGTCAGAACGCAGAGGCAATGGCGCGAGATCTCGAGGAACGCCTGGAGAGCAAACGCCATCACGATACCGGCATGACGAGAACATCCTAGAGGCCAAACCCGTTGTCTACAGACAGATCATGGTTCCACAGAATGGAACAAAAGAATATAGCACTGGTAAGAATCTGACCTCATGATCTTTTTAATAATTTATCTAATTTTGCCTTAATTTATGTCGTTTCTCCCAGACTCAGGGCTGGTGGTACCCAGCATCTCTTTCGAGTTGCACAAACGTTTATTAGCTGCGGCAGAAAGTCATGGTCTCTCTCTGGAGCGCAGGCTTGAGATGACGGGCGTATGTGCAAGTCAGATGGCCCTTACGCTACTTGGAGGCCCAAACAGGTTTGTGGGGCTTTAACAGAAATTGCATAATCAAAAATATCATCAATATCACGTCTGGTTGCCATTGATCTGGTTCTTCTCGTAGACTTACCCCAAAGAATGTACATCAGCGGCCCACAGTGGCCCTACTGTGTGGACCACATGTCCAGGGCGCTCAGGGCATCAGCTGTGGCCGTCACTTGGCCAACCATGAAGTGGAAGTCATCCTTTTCCTGCCAAACTTCGTCAAGATGTTGGAGGCCATCACCAGTGAACTTGCACTGTTTGGGAAGACGGGAGGCAAACTGGTTTCTAATGTGAAAGGTGTGACACTGTTGCATCCACATTTAATAATCATTCATGATACAACGGTATACATTTTTACAATTATAACAATTAGGGGTGGGCGATATACCGGTAGACACGATTAACGAGTAGAGGTTTTGGACTATCGTCTATATCACGGTTACACACTCACGTGACGTTGTTGTGATACGTGATCACGAAAACTTATCGTTTGCACGCATTTTAAGCATTACAGTTTAAAAACAAGTGATTGTAAGCCACTGAAAGTAATCAGCAGTGAAAGAGAACTCATTTCGCTATATGCGCACTGAGTCTGAGAGACGGGACACGGGAGTATTACACGGGAGTATTGAACTGAGTAATTTTTGCCATTTTATAGGCCTTGAATGGTTAAATACTTACACTTGTATGTGTCAAAATGCCCGTTCTTGCAAAAATCCTCGTAAACACAGTAATTTAGGTCTTAAAGCGATAGTTCACCCAAAAATGAAAATTTTATGTTTATCTGCTTACCCCAAGGGCATCCAAGATGTAGGTGACTTTGTTTCTTCAGTAGAACACAAACCAAGTTTTTTAACTCAAACCTTTGCAGTCTGTCAGTCATATAATGTCAGTCAAAACCAAATTAAACCCTGCGGCTCGTGATGATACATTGAGATCTAAAGACACGAAACAATCGCTCTGTGCAAGAAACTGAACAGTATTTATATTGTTTTTTTACCTCTGATCCGCGGCACGGTACAACTGTCCTTAGTGCGTTCACACAACAGCCAGTGCATGATGTGTCTTCTTGCTTTACGGCGGATCGCATACTTATAAGTGCATTACTGCCACCTATCTCTCAAATGGACCATTGACAGTCTGAGTCAATTGAGATTGTAGATAGTGTCAATGGTCCATTTGAGAGGTAGGTGGCGGTAAGTCTGCAATCATCCGTAAAGCAAGAAGAATACCCGTCACTCGCCGGCTGTTGTATGAACGCGCTCAAGACAGTTGGACCATGCGGCGGATCAGAGGTAAAAAACAATATAAATACTGCTCAATTTCTTGCACAGACCGATCGTTTCATGTCTTTAGACCTCAATTTATCGTCACGAGCCACAGGGTTTAATGTGGTTTTGTCTGTTTGTTTGTTTGTTTTTCTCTCAAAGCTGTGAGTCCCATTGACTGACATTATATGACTGACAGACTGCAATGGTTTGAGTTAAAAGTCTTTGTTTGTGTTCTACTGAAGAAACAAAATCACCTACATCTTGGATTCCCTGGGGGTAAGCAGATAAACATCAAATTTTCATTTTTGGGTGAACTATTAAGTGAAAACAAACAGTTTAGAAAGAAAACTAATGTGAAACAGTATATTGGATCCGGGCTAAATCGCTTTTGTAACTTGACTAAAGATTTTTCTGGTCGAGTAGTAGTCATTCATTTTAAGCATTAGTTGACTAATCGCATATTTATTAATAAACCATTTAATTCATTATAATTAGCCTTTAATTGCCTACATAGCCTATAAGCGCTCAAGCACACACATAAAGCTTGCCACAGCACAGGCAGAAGTAATAATTATGAATGTGTCAGGGAAAAACAGTACAGAGGCTGCATTAACATTTTAATAATGTATTGATACATTAAGTTCAAGTTCACAGAAACTGAGACGGCAGAAAGTGCATCCTGATTGCTTTCATTATTTTACAAAAGTGCAATGTTTTGTTGTTATTGTGAGTGCACACAAAAAAAAACGAGTCTTTACATATTCGAAAGATGTATTACTCTTATCTGTATGACCAAAAATGAGGGAGTATTTTAGGAGTAAATTAGTGCACCAGCGCCTCCATCTGTCCTGCAGTGAGCGTGCTCCTCTTCACACTCAGCACAGATTTACTACTAATCACAGAACCGGCTTTACTGACGAGATGCGCATGACTACCTCATTCGATTAATTGCTCAGCCCTAGCACAGACACTTGAACAGCGTAAATTTCTCTAGATTAATATTAGATTGAGCGGCCATGTAAAGTTGTTAATATTTACATATTTCAGATGATTAGTCATATTTGAGATCGATGAATGATTGTTTGGATGTACTGTATCACATAGACCGGCCGTTAACGATCTGTCCATCACGGACTGCGTGAATTAGGTTGTAGATTTTTTTTTTTTTTCTGCGACTAAAAAAATTTTTGGTTGACCAAGCCTCTTCTAGTTGACTAACGTTTAGTCTACTATTAGGGGGCAGCCCTAGAAGAAATATATATTTAATTTACACAGTGAAGAATATGCAGTGTTTTTGTACATTTGATGACTTTATACAATGTATGTAGCAGTTCTTATTTGTTTTACTGTAGTTTTTTTGTCCTATTGCTTGTAATTAGTTTATTCCCATTTAATCACTGGCTGTTTACCTGTCTTCAGTGCGTTTTCTTTTTTTCTTTTTTTTGGGTGACAACAAATTATGAAATTTCTTTGGTATTAAAAATTTTGATTTCATAAAGACCTTATTTAAAGCAAAAATAACTATATTGTGATATATGTTGTGACTCATGATAAGGTTTTGGTCATGTCTCCCACCCCCTAATAACTGATAATTTAATTAAAATATCAGATACTTTTTTTTTTTATCATTGTTGGTTAATATTGGAGATATAGCCTATACCAGGGGTAGGCAACATTGGTCCTGGAGTGCCGCTGTCCTGTAGAGTTTAGCTCCAACCCTAATCAAAGACACCTGAACAAGCTAATCAAGGTCTTCAGAATTACTAGGGCTTCAGTCAGGTGAGGTTTTTTTCAGGGTTGGATCTAAACTCAGCAGGACATCGGCACTCCAGGACCGACGTTGCCTATTCCTGGCCTATACACACTGCTGTTCAAAAGTTTGTTTGGTGAGATTTTTTTTATGTTTTTGAAAAAAGTCTGCTATACTCACCTAGGCTTCAGTAAAAACAGTAATATTGTGAAATTGTATTACAGTTCAAAGTTTTCTGTTTTAAACTATATCATTATTATTTTTTTCTTCTGTGATGGTACAGCTGAATTTTCAGCTTCATTACTCCAGTCTTCAGTGTCACATGATCCTACAGAAATTTGATGCTGAAGAAACATTTATTATTATTATCAATATATATATATATATATATATATATATATATATATAGGAAATTATTGACTTTTATGATTCTTGGAATATAAAGTTCAACAGAACAGAATTTATATAAGAACAGTTATTTTTAGTAACAATGTTAAAATTTTTAATGTCACTTGATCAATTTAATGCATCTTAGCTGAATAAAAATATTTAATTCAAAAGTTAATCTTTAAAAATACTAAAAATGTAATCTTCAGTGTAATCTTGCGATGCCCAAATTATCTATAAAATTGATTGATTTTAAATGCTAGTGTTGTTTTTAATTTATTTAGACAAAATGGTATAACATTTTAAAATTGTTTATTTAACAGTTATCAGCTATAAAATGAAAATAATAATCAGCTTATCCTATTATACAGAATTTTAATATTGCACACCTCTAATCAACCTGACCACTTGTGATTGGATCACCAGGTATAATCCAGTTGAAAGATCTGTTTCCATTAACTCAAATTTTGATGACGAAAAACCTTTAGTATGGTTTCTGTATGTCACATATCTTCCTAACACACCCACCTGAATGCTTAGTTTAGATGGTCTTTGGAAGTCTTGGAAACTTCCACTCTGAATTGCAAAAACATGTTTAACTTTGCACCCACCCACCCTCCTTACGTAATATAACAGAACATTTCTGAAAGTCAGTGGAGGTGTATGATGCATAAATGGCTTCTGTGTTAAAAATTAAACTGCATTAGTCTTATCCACAAAATGTAATTTCACCCTCAGACTTGCCCGAGACGCCAGTCGACCTGGTCATAAACTGCCTGGATTCGCATGAAAACGGATTCTTGAGGGAGCAGCCCTGGTACAAGGCCGCCGCCGACTGGGCCAATCAGAACCGAGCCCCGGTACTGAGCATCGACCCTCCAGTAAGTGGACAGGCACATGCCGTGGAAGCAAAATGGTCACTTTCCCTGGGCCTCCCGCTCCCTCTATCCGAGGGCGCCGGCCGAGTCTACCTGTGTGACATCGGCATTCCCCGACAGGTGTTCCAGGAAGTGGGGATCAAATACCACTCCCCCTTCGGATGTAAATTTGTCATCCCGCTGCACTCCGAATAAGCCGTTGACTTTCACAGTCAAGGCTCACTGAACCTGCCTTAAAGATTTTAAGAATGAACGGACCTCGGTTTGAATGTTGCAGCAGAACTGGAACTTCTCAGTCTGTATTTTTCTCAAGTTCTTCTATACTTCTGTGATGGTTCCCATCAAAGGGAAGTGACGGAAATGATACCAGCTCTTGTGACAAACCTGATATGTTAAAAGCAGAACCAACATCAGTATTCTCGCCATCTGATGCATTCTAACAGTCTTACAAACATATCTTTCAAACAGCCATTTTAATACACAAGGCTGATTATTTTTTTTTTTTTTGGGATGAGACAACTTTCATAACCCATTAAATGTGCAGTTATGCCACAAAAACAGCAACTGGCTTACACTTAATGCAACTTAATTGGTCTTATGGCATTTTTGAATCTTATTTTATCTCAAATCAATTTTAGTTCATAATTGCATATGCTGACTTTAATTTTTCCGATAGAAAATGTGCATTAGATGAGGGTCTCGCCCCCCCTTTTTTTTCCCTTTTTGTGCCAGATTGATCAAAGTCAGTGTTAAGGCACTGAGATTATGGCGGTTTATTGCATGCAAAATTTCTTACAAAGCGTTATTTGTTTTGTTGACCAAGCCCAGTGTGCTGTAAATATGACAGATTGACTGGGATCTTATCAGTGATAAATTGTTGCACACTTGAATGGTAAGATAAGTGTACTAAAAAAACTATTTTGTGATATTGGTTGCCATTGGACCAATGCTGACCATTTTAAGCAGTCGTTGGCCAATACTACTAGTTTTCTTACGCTAAAATTCATTGCTGTGCTTTACCTCATTTCCATTAGTTTCAGTTCTCAGTGCTCAAAAATAAGCAGCTTATGAAATCCTGTTTTAAATGGGTTTCATATCGAGTCAGCATGGCTTGTTTGGTTAGATCAAACAAGGATCTTTTATTAAGAAAGATGCTCCATGTGTTGCAATAAACCTGCTAGCTGAAATCGATTCGTGATTTTATTGCAGGTTGTATTATTATGCGCACAAACCCATTACAAAGCAAAAAGTCAGTGTGTGCTGCACACTCAGTTCTTTTGGGTAATGAATGAGTTTTTCAAAAGCACTGATAAGGACAGTTGAAATATTTGTTTGAATCTGCGGATTACCGTATACCTTCACAGTTACAATGAGAGGCACTTATGACTCGCAAATCCTCTATAAAAGATCCATATGCAACAATAATGAACTTAAAATTGTTACAAAACTGACACCAGGAAATAATGTACAGCTTTCATCAGACTAATTTACTTTTTTACTAAATGTTTTTTTCATTTAAGCTTTATTGTGATGTCTTCTGAATTTGACTAGCAAATATTTTGTCTCAAATTTAATTTAGAAGATTTTTTTTCCTAGCGTTTTATCTGTTTTCTGTTCATAAGCCACATTCTTGATTTAAGCGCTTTTTTTTCCTTTGCTTTTCTCAGTCATGGGGAAATTCTAAAATGTGAATTCTTGGATTTTTTTTCTTTTCACTGTCGATGTTTGTGTCTGTGAGGTCATTGGTGAAGCCTCTGGAGAGCCATTTGTCTCCTTGAAATTAGCTTTTTGAGCTTAAAAACAAAGATTGAATGAGAGGCAGTTATTAAAAGCATTAATAAGTTGATGCTAATGAGATTGCACTGTCACAGAATAGCAAAGGTCCATCTTATAGTGCATAAATACAGATAAGAGAACATGTATGTCAAATCCAAGCTTAAAAATGGTGCCAAAATCATTTGCTGGTTTTTGCAACTTGTTACTTAAGATTAAAAATATAACTGCTGTATTTTTTTTTTTTTCATTTGGTTTCCAAAAAACAAAACAAAAATTGGTTCTAATTGATAGTAGCTACAGAGCCCAGTCATAATATTCAGTTGAATATTGTTTGATACTTGAGCACTACATGTGCTTACATGTATGGTAAAATGCAGTTTGATATAAATCATTCCTCTGTAGGAGTTTGCTTCTAAAATCTGACCAAACTCTTTTTGAGCAACTTAAAAATTGTGAAAACGTTTTGTTGTTATCTGGCGACGTTCATTTGTGTGGCTCCCCCACAGTGATGTCAGCAAACATGCCTCTGAAGGTTTGAGGGGGTTTTGTTCAGTAAAAGTTGAAAGCTACTTTTTGGTTTCTTTCCACAGGTTTCCATTCGTATGCCTTTTGCTTCACAAAAGCATGAGATAAAGGTTGTTAGCATTGCGTCATTTTATCATTTATCTCTACACCTGTTGTATAAGGCAAAACACGATTCAATACTGGTTTAGACAACAACAACGTTACCATTAATTGTGAAATAGTGACATCTGTTCGGCATAGTTCTGATATCACTGGAAACCTTACATGCTTAACATTGTCAGCTGTGAAGTGTAAGGATGGAATAAATAAAGAGAATGGAAATATAACTTTATGACCGTTGTTGTTTTATTTGCAGTCAATTGAATCTCTTTCCATTTTACAAAATTCTATAAAAATACAATACAAACGTACATATTTTTTAATTATTTAATTTAATGTGTGAATGTTTTTATCCTTGCAATTCCCTTTAAAAGCGCGTGCTGTCGCTCCTGTCTCTAAATACGAAATTACGAATCCTACCACAGAAAAGGCTGCTCATAAATATTAATTAGGTTGCTTGGTAACCTTCCTGGAGCGTCCATTTACGCAATCTCATTAATATTAATGAGACGTCATTATAACATCAGTCATTGGCCAGCAACCTACCAACGTATCGCGTTCAACAAATCACATCTCGTCACCTAATTAATATTCATAAGCTAAGTCTTCGCCGTAGTAGAGACGCATGCGCAGTACGCACTGGGCTGTCTGAAGAAGTGCGTTTCCTTTTCAAGGGCCTGGATGTATGTATGTGTGTGTGCGTGTGAGAGTGTGTGTGTATTTGTGTGTGTGTGTAAAAGACAGCTGTAGCCCCTGGGTGTGCTGCGCTTCCGTAACGTTTAAAAACTGCTCGCTTCAGGCGGCTTACCGTTTAGCGACTTCTCCGGTCTGTGAAACTCTGCAACAGTTGTGTTTTTAAGCCGAACCGTTTGTTTCCTCACGCGCGTTGTGTTTTTAAAATTGAAGCGCATTCGGTCGCCGCTGCTTTAACGGTTTTTGTGGTTATATTTGTACGCACGGACGAGCCGATCATCTTTTGTCTGCATTGATGTTAGAGGAAAGCTTTCCGGAAGATCTATTTCGCTGAATGTGTGAATGACCACTTGTATATCTTCTGTTGATACAATCTAGTGGGTTTGACCCACACATGGACTAAGTGGACAAGCCGAAAACATCTCAACTTTAAGGCATTTGGACACCAAGGGCTGATCATCTACGGGACGCATAGGTACTGTTATGTCATATGTATTATTAAGCCAATAATATAGCTTGCTCTTAATCACCCATTTGCTTCTTTCATCCTTCTGCATGTCTTAGAATGGGTGCATTGTGTTTTTGAATCTAAATGCGATGGTCTGCTTCCCAGCTGTCCAAATAAGAGCCACTTGAGGCTCCTGCATGAGATAAAACGTGTCTTTGGAGGTCCATCATGATTTGTTAATCATCTTAAAGCATGCGTGCAAGATGCATTGGATGGTGCGTAATGGACTAGACCCAGTCTGAGATGTATTGTCTCATTGCCAGTCCTGATTGGATCAGCAGTGCTGTTCTCCATCAGCATCATTGTGGGACTGTTATGTTGTCATGGATTCGCGAGTTTAATAACAACATCTGAATGTGGGACTGGTCTGTAAATAACTGAAATGGGGTTTTGGTGGTAGACACTCGTTTTTTGGGCTGTTATGGGATACCTGGGTAGCATGAAATTGTACACTTATTTACTAGTAAACACATACAGCTCAGTCACTTGTAACCAAACCTAGAATGGTTCCATGATATTTGAAGGAGAAAAAAATTCTGTTGAAAGGGCAGTTATTCAAATCATAGTAGAAAGGCCTCAGTGTTTTTTTTTCTTTCTTTGCCTTCATTAATATTAATGAGATGGATTTAGAAAGGTTGAAATCCAAAGGTCACTTCCTCCTGCTGAAGTGCAGATTTTAGAGGACCAGTTCCCCAAATTGTTAGTCATGTTTCAAACTTGACTCTTTTTAATTTTTTTTGTTTTATTTTATTTTTTTAAAGAATATCCAGACCACTCTTGTTTTTCACATAATGAAAATGAATGTGAACTGTCATGCTTATGACAGTAAAAAGTTCATAAAAATAGTTCATTATGTCCAGTGTGCAATATTGCAATGGTTGCAAGTAAAGCTCTGAAATGGGCTAAAAAAAAAAAAAAAAGTACTTTTATTCTACAAAAATGGTATGAAGGGTTGTTGGTAATTGCATGTCTATGTACCCAGGTTATTATACACTATATTATATATCTAATTACTTAATATGCAGTTTCGTAAATAAATATTAACTCAAATTTTATTTATATATATATATATATATATATATATATATATATATATATAATTAGGGGGAAAAAAGCTTATTTTATTTCAGTTAGTTGCTAAGGCAATGTCAAAACTGTATTAAATTAAAATAAAAAAATAAAATCTAAATCAAATACATTTAACTTGATATACTAAAATAAACTAAAATTAATAAAACCTAGGCTATATAAACATAAATTATATAGACATATTTAAAAATGACAAAACCACGCAAACGTATAAATAAATATACAAACTAAAATTAAAATGGAAAATGTTAATAAAAACTGTAACAGTATATCGGTTATACTAAAATAACACTGCTTTTTAATAATGTTGGATTTTAATAGTCATTAGATCTGAAAGCTTCAGAGCATGGGAAGATTTTTGGTAAATAATGCTTTAGATTTCAGCATGTTTCTACCACAAAAATTCTTAAGAGTTGGAATATAGTGCAAAAGTCATGACTATTTTATGTTACTTCTATGGTGTTTTTGGGGCTTCCCAGTTCCCAAATAAATTCTTTAAAAAAAAATTTTTTTTTCGTCCACTAAAAAAGTGAAGTACAGCTTTGGAACGTTGTGAGATTTTAATAAATGATGACAGAATTTGTCATTTTGATTGAACTGTTAACAGAGCAGCTATTCTAGAATGTCTCCTTTGTCATCATTACATGTGTATCTATGTATATTTTATGCCATTTCTGCATTAATTGATTCATTTTTTGTTGCTTAAAATTGTATCAGCTGTCCTTGTCGTCGCACATATGGCTGTTAAAAGCGGAGCCACTCTTTTGAAGAGCATCAGAACAGCGCTTCCTGTTCAGTTCCTTTAATTCACACCTGCAAGAGCTCCTCAGTTGGGCTTCATTGCATTTTGAAGTGTCAGAATTAATGTCGTCTGTATTTCTACTCTGCTCCGTCGTTTGCAATGGGATTTCCCCTGCTGCTAATCTGCTGTTTTCAAGCGTTTTGTGGTGTACTGCTCGACTTGTGCGAGAGGACATTGTTTTTTGCTCATTTTGCCAACAGTAGTCAGTTTTACCGTCATATGCTATTTCCTTATTCTCATACACTGCTCAGTTTAATAGCAACGCTTCCTTACAGAGCCTGACACGCGATACTGATACCGCTCATTACTGTCAAATCTCTTTGCAGTGTTATTTTGCCATTCAAAACAAGGGGACAGATACTGTCCAGCTAAAAAATGGCCATAAATGTTGTGTTATGTTACATTCCAAGTCTTCTGGTAGAGGATCAGACCTAAACTGAAGTGGTTCTAGTTGCATGTTTGATTGTAGAGCTCTTGTCTTGTTTATGTTGGTTGTCTCTTTGCCTCCCTACTGTCACAGTGGCTTGTCGGTAGATGACAGAGCAGTGTAATTAAGCATCAAAGGGAGCTGGAGGAGCAGCTCTGCCCAGAGGGGAGAGCGTTTGCAGGGTCAGGTTGGTGTGAGACGCCCCCTGCCATGACACTGGCTAGTGTGGAGCTTAAAAAGCCTTGTGCTAACAGAACTGAAGGAAATGACTGGGAGTAATTATGAAGGCTAATGCTCAATGTGACCCTCATTTACTGGGGTTGTTTTAGCCTTGTATTTGCATTTTTAAAAATGATGTCCAATCCAGTCTTGTGAGAAAATGTAACATCTATCTATCTATCTATCTATCTATCTATCTATCTATCTATCTATCTATCTATCTATCTATCTATCTATCTATCTATCTATCTATCTATCTATCTAGTATATACTGTACTATACTGTTCTCATCACTTAGTTCTGTGTGTGTGTGTATGTATACATAAAGTAAAAATATACAGTGTATATATAGAGAAAAAATATTAAATAGCCATTAGTGTTATAACCTCACTTTTCTTAGTTCACATCATTTTAAGGTTTAAGAAATAAAAATGAATATATTTTTAAAAAATGTATTTACATTAAAACAAAATATATTCAACCATATTCTAATATTTAAAAATGAAAATGGTTATTCTATCAGCCCAATACTGCATGGGAATGCTTTGTCTTCCATCACTGTGAATTTTGTGCATGAATATTAATGACATGCATGAGGAATTTATTGGTGATGAGGTATGAAGGGCCTCCCATAACATCACAATAACATGTGCATCTGAGAATTATTACTAAAATACATGTTGCACAGTTTAATGACGTTTTGTTTTTGCAAATAAGTATTAAGAGTGTATAACATGCTCTAAAATTAAGTTAGAGAAGTAGGCCTATTTATAACTTAAAGGCCACATGATTCAAAACTAATAAACATATATATTAATAATATAATTTTAAATTGAATGCATTTTGAATCATGGGGCACCTGGGCCAGTAATTTTATTTATTTATTTTTTATATTAATGTTTTTGAAAGGTCTTTTATGCTTACCGTGACTGCATTTATTTGATCACAAGTACAAAAACACCAAAACTTTATTTGAATATTTTAAAATGTAATTTATTATTTTGACGGCAAAGCTGAATTTTCAGCAGCCCAGTTTTTTTGTGTGTGTGTGTGTGCATTACTTTTATTTGGTTTTTTTTAAGAAGGTGAGATGATAGCATGGTTATGTGTGTTCATTTTGGTCTTGTCACCTTCTAAGACAGAAAACATTTGTGTCGTCAGATGTGATGTGCTGAATATAGTCATGTTTTGGGTGAGCAGAATACCTGAGGTCACAATATCTCAACCTGTTGGATCTTGCCCCAGTGCACTGATAGTAAAAGTTTAACAAGAAATTCACATACCATAATGCTGCTTTTCACTTTATCTTCATCTTCTCATACACATTCAGCAGCAAAAGGCTAATAATCACCTTTACATAAAGTACAATAGTGGTGCAGTAACTGTTTCAGATTGTATCACCGTGATTATCATATTCATGTAGCTATAATGCTTTTCATGCTATTGAAAGAATGCTACAGCATTACCATGGTACTGTATTAAAAAAACTGGTACTTACCATGCGCTTTCTCATTATTTTGGTAATATCAGAAGGATTAGGATTTATTTTTGTCTAACTAACTCATATCTGTGCTAGACTCACATACTGTAACTACAATACCATATCCATGTCATAACTACAGACTAAAGCAGTTTGTTCAGCAAAGCCTTTCTGAATAACCTTCAATATCAGTAAGGCATGAAAATGAATATATACGAATGAATGCCTGATATTGAGCATTTCTCTCTGAAATGTTCATAGATCCACCCTGACACATTAGCACTTCATAACTGATCTAAAAATAGAGAGCATATCTCAGCGGCCCTCCTGAAACACACTGACTGTACTCATTAAATTAGCATGCTGAAAGATG
Organism: Onychostoma macrolepis; assembly: GCF_012432095.1. NCBI lineage: Eukaryota > Metazoa > Chordata > Actinopteri > Cypriniformes > Cyprinidae > Onychostoma > Onychostoma macrolepis. Next base: position 13,765,735 of record NC_081179.1, on the reverse strand, counting down.
CCCCACTTGTGGCAGAAAGGGAGAATTGAAGAGCATCCGAATGTTAGGGTCGTACGCTGACCCATAGTAGTATTTTGTAAGCGTCCTAATAGGTCAGATGTTTTGTTAAGAGGATGTGAAGTAGATGGATTTAGGGGATGAAAGGCTGTGAGGCTGGAATCCTCTCTATCTCCGAGCACATCACGTCTCTGTTCTCTCTCATTGAAGCTGGTTTCCTGGTTCCTCGTGTGGCCTGAAGGCAACTGCCATGCCTCCCCTACTGAGTCTTACTGCTGCTCTCACACGTGCTTCACTTTGAACATGACGGCATAAATCACAGTCTGTGATGTTTTGTGTGACATTCAAAGGCGTTTGGATTAATAGCCTGCAGGCTTTGTTTCAGGACCGACTTAAAGATGATCAGGACTCCCTCTGTCATGCAAAATGTGGAAATATATATGTAGCTTGCAAAAGTATTCAAACCCCTTCATTTTTTTTTTTCACGCCTTATGTTAAACTCTTTTAAATTACTTTTTTTTTTTTTTTCTACACTCCGTACACCATAATGGCAAAGCAAAAATAGAACCCTTAAATCAGTACTTAGCTGAAGCACCTTTACAGCCTCAAGTTTTTTTGGGTATGATGCGACAAGCTTTGCTCATCGGCATTTGGCAATTATCTGCCATTCTTCACCTCTCAAGCTCTGTCAGGTTGGATGGGGCAGATGCACATTTTCAGGTTTCTCCAGAAATATTTGATTGTGTTCAAGCTCGGGCTGTGGCTGAACCACTGAAGGACATTCACAGAGTTGTCTATAAGCCACACTTGCTGTGTGCTTTGGGTCATTGTCCTGTTGGACGGTGAACCTTCTGCCCAGTCTGAGGTTCTGAATGCTCTGGACTGGGTTTTCATTAAGGCTATCTCGATATTTTGGTGCATTGAGCTTTTCTTCTACTCTGACAAGTCCCTCATTCCCTGCCGCTGAAAAACAGCCCCAGTGCCCCACAGCACGAGGCTGCTACCAGCACACTTTACTTTTGGGATGGTACTCTGCAGGTGATGAGCAGTGCCTGGTTTCCTTCAAACATGATGCTTGGAATTGAGGTTCATCAGACCAAAGAATCTTGTTTCTCAGTCTGAGGGTCCTTTAGGTGCTTCTTTGCAAATTCCAAGTGTGTTTTCCAAGTGCCCAAATGGCATCACATCGCGTCTGCACTATAAGCGAGCTGAACGCTGCTCAGTTGACACAGGAATTGTCACTTGCACAATCGAGGCAGTGTCGCATCGTCGCTAAAGTTTATAAATTGCACTTCTTTTTAATTGCTGCCAGTGTTTAACCATTCAGAACTCTTGCGCTCTCCTGGAGACTGGGCGCTCATGCACACTCGAAGCGGACACATAACGCCAGGTCAACACATACTCTGTTTGCAGTGCATATTTTTTTCCACGCTCATATTAACGCAGGGGTGTCAATTCAAACTCAATTGCTGGAGGGTCACAGCCCTGCAGAGTTTAACTCCAACCCTAATTAAACACACCTGATCCAACTAATCAAGTCCTTCAGGCTCAATTGAAAACTACATGGTTTGTGTGTTGGAGCAGGGTTGGAACTAAACTCTGCAGGGCTGCGGCCCTCCAGGAACTGAGTTTGACACCCCTGTGTTAATGGATTAAAGTGTTCACACTGAACACGTTTTATTAACAATGTAATAAAAGTTTTAAATGCAAAAGAGGCAGTAGAACAGACTGTTTCTGTCAATGGTAAGTTTTAATTTCGAATGCTTGTGATAATGTAAGAAAAGTAGTTTAAATGTTTTGCCACTTGCATGAGCAACTTGATATATAAATCTAGAAGTAAATGCATTGAATAATGTGTTGCTTATATTTATTGCGTTTAAACGCATCTATCAAATATTACTGTACTGTGTAAAAAAAAAAAAAAAGAATCACAATGCTGAAAAAGCATTTTCAGTAACAATGTTTGGATTTGAAATCAAAATAATGAATAAATGTTGTGTTTGTGGAAATCAGGCTTGTTCTGTGTGTGAGCTATTGTGCAATAATAGCACAATTGTAAAAACAAAAATGCACTGCATGATCAAACATTTAGGTGAGATAAAAAATATTTTTTTTTGAAAAATGTAAATAAACGCCCCCCTTCCACCCCTCAAATAAAAAAAAAATCCCCTCACAAGTGTCAACTAAGAGGGGAATTCCCCCATTTTCAAAAATGAAATTCAGGCCCTGAATAAATGTCTAAAAATCCTGATCGGAGCACCCCTAGTTTTTATGTGTCTTCACTGAGGAGAGCATTGAGTTTGGCCACACCACCATAAAGCCCAGATCGGTGGAGTGTTGCAGTGATGTTTCTCCTATCTCGACATATGATCATGAAGCTCAAATAGAGTGACCATCAGCTTCTTTGTCACCACTCTAACCAAAGCCCTTCTCCATCAATTGCTCAGTTTGGCCAGGAGGCCAGCTCTAGGAAGAGTCCTGGTTGTTCCAAATGTCTTCCATTATGGATAATGGAGGCTACATGCTTCTGTGACTTTTCAATGAAGCAGAATTTTTTTTCTGAACTCTTCCCCAGATGTGTGGTTTGATGCAATCCTTTTTTTTTTTTTTTTTTTTTTTTTTAATATCTCAGGGCTTGGTTTTTGCTCTAATATGCATTTTCAGCTGTTAGACCTTTTATTAAGACATGTGCCTTTCCAAATCATACCCATTCAATTGAATTTGCAGCAGGTTTGCTTCACTCAAAGTGTGGGTAACATTTACAAGCAATATGAATGCTCCTGAGCTAAATTTCAACTGTCCCAGATAAGGATATGAATACTTATGCAATGGAATCATTTAAGTTTTTAAATCATTAATAAATTTGCAAAGATGTTAAAAAAAACCTGTTATTTGCTTTGTCATTATGGTGTAGATTGATGTGGATAAAAAAGTCATTTAAAGCAGTTTAACATAAGGCTGCAACATAAAACATGAGAGAAATTAAGGTGTTTGAATACTTTTGCTAGGCACTGTGTATGTGTATATATATATAGTCATGGCCAAAAATATCGGCACCCTAGGTAAATATGATCAAGGAAGGCTGTTAAAATTAATCTGCATTGTTAATCCTTTTGATCTTTTATTTAAAAAAATTCACAAAAATTTAACCTTTCATTGGATAATAATAATTTAAAATGGGGGGAAATATAGTTATGAAATAAATGTTTTTCTCAAATAAACGTTGGACACAATTATTGGCACCCCTATAAATTCTTATGAGTAAAATATCTCTGAAGTATATTCCCATTCATATTCACAATTTTGAGCACTCCAGGGTGATTATGAACATGAAATTATCCAGCCATGCCTTCCTGTTTCACAGAAATATAAATAGGAGGGAAAACAAAGCCCAAATTCCCTTAATCATCCATCACAATGAGAAGTGGCTTTAAGAAAAGAGCTACAGCAGTGAAAATTCCCATTTCCACCATCAGGGCAATAATTAAGAATTTCCAATCAACATAAAATGTTACGAAACTGCCTGGAAGAGGACATGTGCCTATATCGTCCTAATGCACGGTGAGAAGAGTTTGAGTGGCTAAAGACTCTCCAAGGACCACAGCTGGAGAATTGCAGAAAATAGTTGAGTCTCGGGGTCAGAAAACCTTTAAAAAAATTGTCAAACAGCACCTACATCACCGTATGTTGTTTGGGAGGGTTTCAAGAAAAATTCTCCTCGCTCATCCAAAACAAACTCCAGCATATTCAATTATCAGACATGACTCGAACGTCAAATGTTATTGGCTTCTATGGTCAGATGAAACTAAAAAATGAGCTTTTTAGCAGCAAACACTCAAGATGGGTTTGGTGAACACAGGGATAAAAAGTACACCATGTGTACAATGAAATATACTGCTGTATTTTTGATGTTGTGGGCCTATATTTCTGCTGGAGGTCCTGGACATCTTGTTTAGACGCATGGCATCACTGATTATATCAAATACCAACAGATAAAAAATCAATAAGTGACTGACTCTGTTAGAAATCTTATAATGGGCCATGTTTGGATCTTCCAACCGTACAATAATCCAAACACAAACCTCAAAAATGGGTCACTGAGCACAAAACCAAGCTTCTGCTGGCCATTCCAGTCCTCTGACCTGAACCCTGTAGAAAATGAGTGGTGAACTGAAGAGAAGAAGCACCAACATGGAGCTGGGCATCTAAAGGGTCTGGAGTGATTCTGGATGAAGGAATGGTCTCTGATCTCTTGTCAGGTGATCTCTAACCTCATCAGGCATTATAGGAGAACATTTAGAGCTGTTAAACTGGCAAATGGAGGTTTCAAAAAGTATTGAATAAAAGGGTGCCGTTAATTGTGGCCAATGTGTATTAGAGAAAAACATTTATTTCATAATGATATTTCCCCCCATTTGAAATTCTTATTATCCAATGAAAGGTTAGATTTTTGTGAATTTTTTTAAATAAAAGATCTAAAGGATTAACAATGCAGATTAATTTTCACAGCCGCCATTGATCATATTTACCAAGGGTGCCGATATTTGTGGCCATGACTGTATGTATATATATATATATATATATATGTATGTATGTGTATATATTGCATTTGAACAAATTCAATAAATTATTATATTGTTCATAATTTTAACATCTTTATTTGCTTGATTTTAAAATAATTTTGTTAATAATAATTATTTTAAAATAAATCAAACATTGCTCTCACAAAGAGGAATGTTTAAAATATTCATATATTTTAACAAAGTATTAATAGTAGTTTCAAACTAATTATTTTTAAATACAATAAATAATTCATTTAAAATAAAAGATTACTCTCATATACAGGAGTTAAAATATTAATATATTTTAATAAATTATTAATAGTAGTTTCTAACGTTGTTGTTGTTAATTACAATAATAAATAATTAGTTTTAAAAAAATTGCTCTCAAAGAGGAATGATGTAAATTAACAATATATTAACAAATTTGTATTAGTAGTGGTAGTAGTTTCTTTATTATTATAATTTTGTTAAAATATGTTTTATATATTTTTTAATTCCTCCTGTGAGAGCGATCTTAATTTAATTTAATTATGCTTATTTCAATTTACATTATTCACAAGGTATCTTATATATCAATTATATTTTTACTTATATTTAAATATAAATAATCTTCAATCCTTATCCAGTAATCTGAATAACTGGAAAAGCACTGAAAAAAATTCTGTCATAGCCTTGTTAGTGCTTAAGTTACTCAACTCCTTTACTAGACACTTATGTTTGTATGTGAAATTACATATAAGATTCTTAAGGATACCGGTGTTGTCCTTAAAACCAAAATCGAATCATTTGACCCAGCCTTGATAGAATCGGGTTGGAGCATCCAGTTCTGGCATACAAAGACACTTTTGTCGAAGTCTGTGAATAAAAGGAAAGGCTTTGGTTCTACATCATACCCTCTGGAAACTTCCGCAGTCCCTGTCATCTTCGAGCCACCAGAGTTGCCTGGATTCAGTGCCAGTGAGCTGACCGCTGGCCTCCAGAAGTCTGCTGCAAATTTTCAGATACTCGAGGAATGAAAAGTCCTCTTGTGCGAGGCGTAGCCCAGCCGATGCAGTCTTTAAACAATGATATCATTTGTAACAAGGGATTTGCCAAGGCACACCCCGAAATTGTTGCTGATCACAGAAAAGCCTCATTGATTTTGATTGGTGAATGCATTCCTCTTTGAATGTCAGCCTCTTGTTTTCTAAATGAGCCATTTTTTGTGGTTGGATGTTGCTCAGATTTGGCAGTATCCTGTTTTTTTGATGTGCCACACATTTTATTTGTCTGTGTGCACCGTCTTTAGGTGTTTTCACATGATTGCATCATTTGTTTCCCTCTGTTACGGTTGTTTAGGGTGAGCTTAAACTCAATAACACCATCTGGACGATTTCCACAGCTTAGTGTCTGTGCGACAGTCAAATTATTTAATGCAAGTCGGAAATATCTGGTACTACAAATTTTTTCACATGGCCTGTTTACAGGGTTAGCATATGATTTCTATTTATGTTTCTAGGTGGTTGCTAGGGTGTTATGGGCAGATTCTTTGACTGTTCTGCATCAAAGTGTATTGCATGAAGTTAGAGGGATTGTTCAAATCTCTACTGCAAGTATGTGTGACAGATGATTTATGTGATGAGTAATAATAATGTATGCCTTAGCAAACAACGCTGATAAAGTGTCTTGTTAAGCACAGGTAGTTTCAAGTGGCAAACAAGTGGATTATGAGAGTGTGATATTAATAGCTCATTGCTTTACTTGGCAAGTGCAGTAAAGAGAGGCGGTTACTTAAATTGAAACAAAATGTCTTCCCGCCACTTTTTGCAGACCACTTGTGTTATTTTATTGCACTGTTCATTTCACAATTATTTTAAAAAAAGTTTTTATCTTTTTGTTTTGAGGTTTGTTTGTTTAGTTTGTCTTTTTTTTTTTTTCATTTTGTTTTGTTTATTTTTGTTTAGTGGTTTTGTTTGTATTTTTTTGTCTTGTCTTGTTTTGTGGCTTGTTGTTTTTATTTTTGTTTTGTGTTGTTTTTAGTGTTAATTTTTTTTTTTTTTTTTTAGTTTTTGTTTTCTTAAAGTGCAACACTCAATTTTATACAATATTTAACTTGCTCCATGTCTCTCATCAAGGGGTTCCTGGTCTAAAACAACACTGATCTACTGTGATACAAACAAAATGGTTTCATTTTGCCCTGAAAAATTAGTGCTTTAATTCCTTGTACCTGTACTCGGGCATTTTGAAAAATAACCGTTAAAACTGACAAATTCGGACATATTTGAAATGGCAATCTACTACAACGACAATTCCTGCTGTTAGGTGATTCATGCTATTCCTATGTTTGGGGAGTATAAAATTAGGTAGTCCGAGCAGCAGGGGAAGACTGTGTTTTTAAAGGGAAGTGTGTTATATCCTCACTGTAAGGGCTTCTGTGGATTGCACTGATGTTGGCGCCCCTTTTGCCGTCTGCTGCTCTAGCCAGCACCCTTCAACCCATAGTGCTCCTCACCCACCAACACCTGCGTGCCAATACAGGATGACCGTTTTAGTCTCAGCAGCTCAAACTGGAAGTGACTTCATGTTGTGGAGCTTGCTGCAGCTTTCAAGCCAGAGCTACTTTGCATTGAACAGATTGGCAGTCAGCATTGGTTGACATATTAATGAGGTCAAGGCGCTCAGTGTCATATCATTTGTAGTTCACAAGCACACCGCATGCAACTGCGCTTCTTGTGAAAATAAGGTGGGAGGATTGCACCGGTGTGAATTTCACTGTTACACACAAAGAATGATAGAAAACTGTTGCAAATAGCTGCATAAGGTATCAAAACCAATGTGCACCACTTTTGAAGTCAACAAAACGGAGCCGGTTTACTTTCTTAATGACCATTCCTGTTTAAATTGTGCACAAATTAATGGAATAATGCATCACATCACGAAACAAAATAGGTTGCGAACACTGTTTCATGTTGACTTTTAAAGCTCTTTTTCTGTTTAAGAATAGATAGGGTAACTTGTTAGATTTCCACCTACAAATAACTGCTTAGTTGCAGCTACATTTTCTGTTATGTTGTTCACTTCTAATGTAGAGCAGAAATGTTTCAGGTAAATTTAGTTTCTGCTTCCAGGTGCAGTTTAATTCCCGTAAGAAATCGTCCCTAACTGCCTGCTAATTTGTTCCCATGAGAGTGTTACGTGAGGATGGAGGACTTGCAGGTGTCATTTGTTTTAGTTTAAGTTCAAGTTCAGTTCAGAAGATTCTTCTCCCTACAAAACTTGTCATAGTGGAAAGAGAGCAATAATAACTTCACGATGATTCACGTTGCTCATCACCACGAAAGTGAAAATATATATATATTTTTTTACTTCTCATTTCTGCTTTCTGGTGTTCTCAATTCTCAAGATGTGGTGTGAGTTCATTTTTTCCATAGTAATATGTTTTTATTTGTGGAACAGCACAGTTTTATTTAACCTCATGTTAACATGAGGAGACCAAGTCTTACAGACAGATCTTTGAGTGAACAGTGCTAGACCTTATCTAGTGGCCACTTGAACCAGAAGAATCAGACTGACATGGAAATTTTTTTATCTAAAATCTAAAAAATAGTTTATTTAATTTCACATAGTTAAGTATAAATAAAGGCAACAATAGATTTACAAAAACCCTAAAAATGTGTGTGTGTGTACACGCATATTTATTCTCAAAACAAGAAGTGGCCTAATCTGTGATTATGGCCTGTATAGAGTTTCTGAGTATCTAAAAGATATCAATCATTGGCCCTATAGGTTCATCAGTATATTTAGCTTTAGTTAGAGGCTTTTCCAAGTGTAAAGTGTTTGTTTTAAGGCTAGCGTGATGCCCTCTGCTTGCTAACGCTGAATATTTAACAGGCTTTTTGCAAGCCTGCTTGCTGCTCAGCCCTTCTTCCTGTCTGAGGCATCGGAAAATCTACAGCCGCCACTTCCCCTTTGAAAGTGTGTGTGCTTGAACTATATTTGCTGGTAAACAGTGTTTGCTGACATGCTTGGTTCGTCTAATTTTGAGTCATTGCTAAAGTTCATTTTCTGTATCTGTATTACTTGTAAATGCTTTTCAGGATTTAGCATAGAAGTGCATGCTCAGTGTTTTTAATGTTATTTGAGTGTTTGATTAAATAGTATTTAAAGTGCATCCAATAATTACTTTTTATTCATTTATTTATTTTTTATTCACAGATCTTTGGCCAGTTCTGGCTGCAGCTGTACGCCTCAGGCTCAGCTCTGATGTTACCAGCTGAAACGGGTCGACTGTGAGAGGACGATTTCCCTCAGCTATGTCTACCTTTGAGGTAACACAAACCTTGAAATGTTGCCATTAGGGTATAATGTGAATTATGACTTTATTTCATTTATACAGCATCCTGTTTGTACATCAAGGGCTTTTCCTTATATTCCCATTCCCTTCTCTAGACGATCTGGCCTCCGGGCACCGAGTGTGTAGCCAGGTACAACTTCCCTGGAACGACCGAACTGGACTTGCCTATGTGCAAAGGAGATGTCCTTACTATAATTGGAGTAACTAAGGTAAATTTCTGAAAAGTTAGAATGACACATATTTAGATTTGTCATCATTTATACATCCTCACCCTCAAAATGATCCTTTTTATTTAAAAATGTAAAAAAATAAAACTTAATACACTTAGTACACTACCAATTAAAGGTGTATAGTCAGTAAGATTTTTTTTTATTTTTTATGTTTTGGAAAGAATTCTCTGCTGACCAAGGCTGCAATTATTTGATCAAAAATACAGTAATATTGTAACCCATTAATACAATTTAAAATGTGGTTGAATAAATTTGAACATATTTTAAAATCCAATTTATTCCTGTGATGCAAAGCTAAATTCTTCAGTGTCACATGATCCTACAGAAATCATTCTAATCATGATGATTCGGTGCTGGAGAAACATTCTTAATATTATCAATGTTGAGAACAGTTATGCTTCTTAATATTTTTGTGGAAACTGTGATGCTTTTTTTTTTTTTTCAGGATTCCTTGATAAGTTCAAAAGAACAGCATCTATTAGATTTTTTACACACGTTATAAATGTATTTCCTATGAATTATTGATCAGTTTAATCCATCCCCTCTTTGAATACTGATCCCAGACTGTTCAGTATTTGTAAAGATTTTAGAGGATATGTTTGCCAACTGAGTATATTAGGCAGAGTATTTACGCTACTTTTACCGTATAATAATAGTGAATATGAACTAGTAGCTCCCATGGTCCCAAAATGGCTTAAAATATCATAATTGTGCCATACAATAAGTTTGTGTGAGCAACAGAATGAAATTCAAGTCAGTATTTGCTAAAAAACAGTTTTACTGTATTGAAAATGCAGCGTGAACATCCTGCTAAATATCTTGTTTTGTGGTTTCTGTAAGAAATTGTCATATAAGTGTGGAATGACATGAGTTTAAATATAAAGGCAACTATTCATTTAAAATTGTTTGCTGGTGCTTCCATCCAGGATCCAAACTGGTACAAAGCAAAAAACGCAGCAGGACGAGAGGGTACCATACCAGCAAACTACGTTCAGAAGAGAGAAGGAGTGAAATCAGGCGGTAAACTGAGCCTTATGCCGTAAGTACATAGTTCAATTGCATGTATTTTGTGTATATATAAAACACGGTTTGTCTTGAGTGATCCTCATTTGAACTACGATAAGAGAGTGTTTGTGTGCGTTTCATACATACAAACATTAGCGCGCTATATTTAGCATGTATCACTGATATCATCACCAGATCACCTACTACCGTATATCTGTAATAATACACAAATGTCTTCCTGCTTTCCGGTCCACCACAATAACCCAAGGACTCATTTGAATCGGCCAGCTGTTTAAAATAGAAGGAGAAATCAGAGAGTTATACAAATAGCAGCACTCAGGCCAGTGGAAAAAGTCCATCTCTCAGCATCTGATATGCAAAGGCCAGAGACATGCATCACGATTAGGGTTCGGTTGTAAGAGAGCATGTGATATTCTTCAATTACTTGCTGCTTTTAGAAGGAACAATGGATATAATGATGCTGACGTCTCAGTTTTATTCAGCGTGGCAATGCAGTGTCAAGTGAATCCTTCAAACCTGATGTATGGGATCTGGATGTCTGCTTTTAGCCATGTGTAATGGAAGGTTTAGTTTTAGATGTGTTTGGCTTTAGCAGATTGTGACGGTAGCAGTCATTTTTTTTGCCGTCTAGTGCACAGCTTTGGTTTATTTTCGATGGTGTGTATGTATATGTGTGGGTAATTGGGAGATACAGATTGGATGTTTGTCATGCCAGAGAAGCCACAGAAGGGCCAGGCAAGGCCAGCGCTCCTTTTGGAAGCCTGTAATTTAGCTTCCTTTTCTCAGTCTTGTGCACAATATTATGTATCTGAATCAGTCTTTCTTTCTAAATTTTCCTGATAGCTGTACATACTAAACTAAACTAAACAAAACATTACTATTCTATGTGACACATTTTAGGGTTTTTAAAGTCTAATACCATTACAGCAGCACTGTTTTGGTGATTCAAAGTGTTAACACAAGTTCATGAGTTTGTTTTGACTGATTTATTAAAAGAACCGGCTCATAAGAGTCATTATGAATCAGACTCTGTTTATTTTTCTAAAATGCTTTTATCCAAAGCGTCTTTCAAATCAGGAACATCACAAACAATCAGTCATAATATTATATATATATATATATATATATATATATATATATATATATATATATATATATATATATATATATATATATATATATATATTAATTCACATTAATCATCATTCAATTAATTCTGCATTTATACTCAACAAAACAATACTATAGTTGTAATGTATTGTAACTATTTATTTAAAAAAATATTCAGAGTATCTGTAACTACTTCATTTAAAAAGTTATCAAGCATTTGACTGAGTCTGTTTGACTGATTCATTAAAAGAACTGGTTCATAAGAGTCATTTGTGAATCTGAATACAGTGACTGAATTCATACTGTATTGGATTGAATTTATACAATTCACAACTGAGGTAAACTACAACTAGAAACAAAACAATACTATTTTCTGACACATTTGAATGTTTATAACAAAAAAATACCATTACAACAGCAGTTGTTTTGTTTTTAGCATGATTCGAAGTGTTAACTCACAAGTCTTTTTCACTTAATTCACTTAAAGAATCCGCTAATAAGAGTCATTATTTTGTGAATTGGACTACATTTATTCGTTTAGTATTTATCCAAACCAAATCTCAATATTTAGCATCTCTTGCCTTTTCATCGAATAGTGAATCAACGTGTCAGACTGATTCAAAACTAAAACATCTGGGTTCCTTAGTCTTTCTGACTGATTCATTAGCTCACAGGAGTCATTTGTTAGTAAGTGTGCAATTGTGTAATGCTTACAGGTTTTATACACTTTACACTTTATAAACTTCATCAACTAACTGAAAACTATTCTTCATCAGACCACAGCAACACAAAATATGCTTTGATATGACTTGTAAATGATGAACGGAGCAAACACACGTCTTTTATCTGTGGTCACTCAGATGGTTCCATGGAAAGATCACACGTGAGCAGGCCGAGAGGCTGCTTTACCCCCCAGAGACTGGCCTCTTCCTGGTGCGTGAGAGCACCAACTACCCTGGCGACTACACCCTGTGTGTCAGTTGCGACGGCAAGGTGGAGCATTACCGCATCATCTACCACGACGGCAAACTGTCCATCGATGAGGAGGAGTACTTTGAAAACCTCATGCAGCTCATGGAGGTGAGGGTTACTGGCTTATGACCTGGTTTAAGTTTAAGTTGTTGTTTTCATAGCTAACAGCTCTATTTATGGTCTTATAGATAATTGGTAAAATACTTCTATAGTCAGCACAAGCACACTCCAATGTTAGCCCAGCGGGTTGTGAAACCAACAGGCTTCTTCCTGTGAGTCCTCTCACCGCCTCCGTCATCATTTTCAAATTGATCGCCACACACAGATACAAAAATAGCCCTAACAGGAAGTCAGTTCACATCAGACGCGCTGGCTACAGAGATGGGGCAAGCATTTACGATTGACTCCAGGAAACAATTTTTTCCACGCACACCTTGAGGTCAAAGGTTCAGTCCAGGCTTGTTGGAGGAAGTGACACTGCTAAACAAGAGCTGTGAAATGAAGGTGGT